>NC_134400.1:169907126-170207126 GCF_050003625.1 Haematobia irritans
CCATCGTTCTCAATGACTTGTGGTACGGTGCGTTGTCTGGGTGGAACAACACTTTTATCTTCTTCATATGGGGCCATTTTGCCGCGATTTCGACCTTCAAAGGCTCCAATAACGCCATATAATAGTCACTGTTGATGGTTTTTCCCTTCTCAAGATAATCGATAAAAATTATTCCATGCGCATCCTAAAAAACAGAGGCCATTACTTTGCCAGCAGACTTTTGTGTCTTTCCACGCTTCGGAGACGGTTCCCCGGTCGCTGTCCACTCAGCCGACTGTCGATTGGACTCAGGAGTATAGTGATGGAGCCATGTTTCATCTATTGTCACATTTCGACGGAAAAACTCGGGTGTATTACGAGTTAACAGCTGCAAACACCGCTCAGAATCATCAACGTTGTTGTTTTTGGTCAAATGTGAGCTCGCGCGGCACCCATGTTGCACAGAGCTTCCGCATATCCAAATATTGATGAATGATATGACCAACACGTTCCTTTGATATCTTTAAAGTCTCTGCTATCTCGATCAACTTCATTTTATGGTCATTCAAAACCATTTTGTGGATTTTTTTGATGTTTTCGTCGGTAACCACCTCTTTCGGGCGTCCACTGCGTTCACCGTCCTCCGTGCTCATTTCACCACGCTTGAATTTTGCATACCAATCAATTATTGTTGATTTCCCTGGGGCAGAGTCCGGAAACTCATTATCAAGCCAAGTTTTTGCTTCCACCGTATTTTTTCCCTTCAGAAAACAGTATTTTATCAAAACACGAAATTCCTTTTTTTCACAATAACAAAAGTTGCTTCACAAAAGACGCTCTATCTGACAAACTAATTGACTTACAGACGTCAAATTTTGACACGAATCATTTGAAGATTGGTACTATATAAAAACAAGTAAGGAAAGTCTAAAGTCGGGCGGGGCCGACTATATTATACCCTGCACCACTTTGTAGATCTAAATTTTCGATACCATATCACATCCGTCAAATGTGTTGGGGGCTATATATAAAGGTTTGTCCCAAATACATACATTTAAATATCAATCGATCTGGACAGAATTTGATAGACTTTTATAAAATCTATAGACTCAAAATTTAAAACATTTAAATCTGAAGCAATTTTAAGGAAACTTCGCCAAAGTTTATTTATGATTTATCGCCCGATACATATGTATTAGAAGTTTAGGAAAATTAGAGTCATTTTTAAAACTTTTCGACTAAGCAGTGGCGATTTAACAAGGAAAATGTTGGTATTTTGGCCATTTTTGTCGAAATCAGAAAAACATATATATGGGAGCTATATCTAAATCTTAACCGATTTCAATCAAATTTGGCACACATAACTATACTACCAATTGTACTCCCTGTGCAAAATTTCTAGTTAATCGGGATAAAACTCTGGCTTCTGGGTCCATATAAGTGCATATCGGGCGAAAGATATATATGGGAGCTATATCTAAATCTGCATCGATTTCAACCAAATTTGGCACGCAAAGCTACAATGCTAAATCTACTCCCTGTGCAACATTTCAACCAAATTGGGCTAAAACCACATCGGGCGAAAGATATATATGGGAGCTATATCTAAATCTGAACCGATGTCTTCCAAAATCAATAGGGGTCTATTCTGACCCATATTAGGAACATGTGCCAAATTTGAAGGCGATTGGACTTAAATTGCGACCTAGACTTTGATCACAACAATGTGTTCACAGACAGACGGACGGACGGACGGACATACGGACATGGTTATATCGACTCAGGGACCCACCCTGAGCATTATTGCCAAAGATACCATGTGTCTATCTCGTCTCCTTCTGGATGTTACAAACATATGCACTAACTTATAATACCCTGTTCCACAGTGTGGCGCAGGGTATAATAATATGCATTTAATACTAGCGACGCCATCTATGTGTCAGACCGGGGACTTATCAGCCAATCTGTTAGATGACGCATTTTTCTCATAAAAAGTGAGTTTCCTTGACTAACCGTCGATAAAATTAGCTTGGACTTGAAATTGGGTACCCTAACTGAAAGAAAACTTCGTTTAACTAAGGTCAACTTGAATTTAATAGTTCTGAAAAATTCTTCATAATTAGTGAAATCGTCTTTAAATTTGTTGACTTTTTGTATCTTGATTAAAAAGCAAAATTTCATTCAAATTTGCTTCCCAATATTAAATATGTTACGTAAAAATATACTTCAATTCTCTGCTACTTTGGCTCGGAATTAATACCAACCTCGTTAGTGTAAAGATAAAATCTTTAGAACCGCATGGTTTTTTTTTTTCAGTGTTTTTCTAAGACAGGGTTCAGTAATGGAAGAGCGATTTTAAATGACAATACATGAATTGTTTATTTGTCAAAATTTCTCCTACTGAAATTTGATAAAAATTGGATAAAATACGAATTCGGAAATTCGAAGTAAAATTGTTCGGCAAATGTGTTCCCTCGGGAGCCACCGTGGTCCAATGGTTAGTATGTCTGCCTTGCATACAAAGGGCCATGGGTTCAATCCCAGTTTCGACCAAACACCTCATTAATGATGGTGACATTTCTGAGTGTTTCAAAGCTACTCTAAGTGGTTTCACAGCAATGTGAAACGCCTTTCGGAATCGGCTATAAAAAGTACGTCCCTTGTCATCGAGCTAAACATAGAATCGGACAGCACTCAGTGATTAGAGAGAAGTTAAACACTGTGATATCACAATGGACTTAATAATCTAAGTGAACCTGAAATATCGATGCCAATATACCTAACCTAACCTAGTTTCCATACGGGGAACCCCCACCCCCTACCTTTCCAACATATTTTAAGAAAATCTGAAAAAATCATGAATAGACCCCATTTCGAAAACTCGCTATCCCTATATTCATTTCTTCATCTTCTCCCACGTTATTGGTAAATTTTAACTAAATCGGAAAAGTTTAGATTTTGATTTATTGTTTTAAAAAAGGGACGTCTCATTCCCCGGACAATTATCGAACAACAATTTAAGAGTTTTTGTCCAGAGACAACCCCAAACTTCTCCGAAATTTCAAGAAATTTTTTTCTGTAAATTTCTAGTGAATCGGAGAAGTTTAGTGTTTTTACTGTACACGCGACCAAATATCGAAAAATAAAGGAGCGGATCGTTGTCTTGTCGCCACATTCAAACTTCTCTGAAAATGTCAAGCAAATAGGAGAACTTTGGTCCAATTTTCAAAAAGTCCACATATTAAAAAAAAGGTACCCCATATTATTTGTATAACATTCCCCAAGGGAAGGTCCACCTCTCCCACCTAATATAAAAAAAGAGGTATCCTATTTTCACCACATGATCACTCTCCATTTTCTTTGGAATTTCAAGTTTATCGGCTTAGCCGTTGAAGAGCCCGGAACATATAAACAAACAAGACTGAGATTTTATATATACACGGAACATATGTTTTTCATAAGTTTGGGTAACACAATATTTTTAAGTGCAAGCATATAATGTTCATAAACTAGCATAACATGTTTGGGACATATATGTTAATATGTTAGAACATATTACGAGTATGTATAAATGTTTGTAAATTTAATATGTTTAAATGCAAACATATATTAATTTGGAAATAGCCTATAAACATATATGTGTTTAGAAAGAGAGACGTAGAGAGTATGCTGCAAGTAAAATAATGGCGCCTTAAAAATATATCCACACAAAGAAAATTTCATTAAAATTTTTTACTACCAGTGTATGCTCTAAGGTGAAACATAATATGTTTGAACAATACAAACAATATTTTGTTTTGACCAATCCTGAAAATATATATGCTTTAAGCTAAATGTGTTTGGGGTATATGTTACAGAAGCGATTTTTATACCCTGCTTCACACTGTGGAACAGGGTATTATAAGTTAGTGCATATGTTTGCAACACCCAGTAGGAGACGAGATAGACACATGGTGTCTTTGGCAAAAATGCTCAGGGTGGGCTCTTGTGTCGATATAGATACATTTTATACATTTTTGTAACCAAAGTCTAGGTCGCAGTTTTAGTCCAATCGACTTCAAATTTGGCACAAGTATGTGTTTTGGCTCAGAATAGATCCCTATTGATTTTGGAAGAAATCGGTTCAGATTTAGATATAGCTCCCATATATATATTTCGCCCGATATGGACTTATATGGCCCCAGAAGCCAGAGTTTTAACATAATTTGCTTAAAATTTTGCACAAGAAGAACAATTAGTACTACAGTTAAGTGTGCCAAATTTTATTGAAATCGGTTCAGATTTAGATATAGCTCCCATATATATCTTTCGCCCGATATGGACTAATACGGTCCCAGAAGCCAGAGTTTTACCCTAATTTGGTTGAAATTTTTCACAGGGAGTAGAATTAGCATTGTAGCTATGCGTGCTAAATTTGGTTGAAATCGGTTCAGATTTAGATATAGCTCCCATATATATCTTTCGCCCGATATGCACTTATATGGACCCAGAAGCCAGAGTTTTATCCCGATTAGCTTGAAATTTTGCACAAGGAATACAATTGGTAGTATAGTCATGTGTGCCAAACTTGATTGAAATCGGTTCAGATTTAGATATAGCTCCCATATATAGCTTTCGCCCGATTTATACTCATATGACCACAGAGGCCAATTTTTAACTCCGATTTAGTTGAAATTTTGCACAGGAAGTAGAATTAGCATTGTAGCTATGCGTGCCAAATTTGGTTGAAATCGGTTCAGATTTAGATATAGCTCCAATATATAGCTTTCGCCCGATTTACACTCATATGACCACAGAGGCCAATTTTTTGCTCCGATTTAGTTGAAATTTTGCACAGGGAGTAAAATTAGCATTGTAGCTATGCGTGCCAAATTTGGTTGAAATCGGTTCAGATTTAGATATAGCTCCAATATATAGCTTTCGCCCGATTTACACTCATATGACCACAGAGGCCAATTTTTTGCTCCGATTTAGTTGACATTTTGCACAGGGAGTAGAATTAGCATTGTAGCTATGCGTGCCAAATTTGGTTGAAATCGGTTCAGATTTAGATATAGCTCCCATATATATGTTTTTCTGATTTCGACAAAAATGGTCAAAATACCAACATTTTCCTTGTAAACTCGCCACTGCACGCAGAGAAGAAACATGATTGTCACAATCATATTCGAAGACCAAATAATATGATAGGAGCTATTTTTGCGGCGACCATGTAACATTTTAACCTGCAACCATGTTGGATCAGTGAACATGGTTCTAAGAAAAATATAATTGTCCTCATCTAAAATGTTATTATATTGATAAAAAGAATTTTGTTTGGATGAAAAGACAATGGTCACGATTTAAAATGTTATGGTATTCATTCAAAATGTTTTTCTTCTAGTTAAAAGAACATGGTCACAACCTAAAATGTTTTGATCTTAATGAAAAAACTTTTTTCATCGTCGAAAAAAGGACGCCACTTGAGAAAAGAAAACACAAAATTAACTTTATTTATTTGTTTTTATTTATTTATAAACTAATTCATTGTTTGTTTGTATTTATAATGTCGTGCAACCAAACATCACATATTTTTACACACACTATTTTATTTCAATTTCAACAATAAGTAATCATTCCATATTTACATCGTGTGCCCATCAAATGTACAAACGCAGACATCATGTAACTGCAAATAAAAATAAATGCAGAACAAAAAACAGGTATATTTTTCAATTACACTTTCCTTTTTTGTGTTCACATAAAACCACGTGCCACTTATGAATAAATAAACACAAAACACAGTAAATCCGTATTCTCCGTCCATTCCAAGAAACAATCAACACACGACTGACGCGCAAAATGAAAATCGTGTGTACCTGCTCAATGTTTTTATAAAATTCTTTTCGCTGCAAAAAAGTTAAAAAATTAAATGGTCACGAAAAAAATGTAAATGGTCTATATGGCCATGTAATGGTTCTAGACATATCTATACTTAACCTATAAAAATACTTTTTTCCCTGTAAAAAAGTAAAAAAAATTGAATGGTCAGGTACATGATTTTCCCGACCATTTAATGGTCTCAAATTCTATCATTTAAATGATAGAACATGTTTGTGGTATTTGATAACCATTCAAATGCTTATTGCCACCATATATTTTTCTCCGCTCGAAAACTATTTTTAGAAAGACAAAATACATGGTTTTCGCAGCAATTACATGCTCTAGATAAGCATTAAATGGATGCGGCAACCATGTCCAAACGTGGTTTTTCTGTGCGTGTGCTTAGTCGAAAAGTTGTAAAAATGACTCTAATTTCCCTAAACTTCTAATACATATATATCGAGCGATAAATCATAAATAAACTTTTTCGAAGTTTCCTTAAAATTGCTTCAGATTTAAACGTTTCCCATATTTTTTTACTAACATTGTGTTCCACCCTAGTGCATTAACTTTTGAGTCTATAGATTTTGTAGAAGTCTATCAAATTCTTCCAGATCGAGTGATATTTAAATGTATGTATTTGGGACAAACCTTTATATATAGCCCCCAACACATTTGACGGATGTGATATGGTATCGAAAATTTAGATCTACAAAGTGGTGCAGGGTATGATATAGTCGGCACCGCCCGACTTTAGACTTTCCTTACTTGTTTTTTACTGTAGCAATAGTGAATTAATTCACAATTTTACTTTTAAATAAATTATTGCCATTTAAAGTGATAAAATTGCGAGACACTACATCATGTACAGTGTACATCTAAAAGGTATCATAATCATTTTGATTATTTATAGTTATTATCTAGTTAACTAGATAGATAGTTTTCAGTATTTTACACATTAAAGGATTTTAAGGTTTCCATTAAATTCTTTCATGATGCCATTTTGGTTCGTCCCCCCATCCCCCTCCATAACTATTGAAATTAAATCTGAGAAAGACAATTCCCATTTACTCTCCTTCGCCTCACTCGGTATATTTGGCCGAGGAAGAAAATCAAATATTTAGCCCCTTTGACAAGTAACAGATGGAGTAGAAGAAGGTGTGCTGTAGTGTTCATGCAGTAAATTCAACAAAAACTTAATCTTTAATGTCGTTTTGCATATTTCGTTTAACACCAAATGTTTTGTGAATAACTCACAAAAGTAGCAATGCTGGAAGAAGGAGGAACTATTTGGTGATGATGTTTGCAGTTACCCCACCTACGGCCACTACTTCCCTTACTTCTAAGCGGGGACGGGACGGATATACTCATATATCCTTTCAACATCGTTTGTTCGTTGTGTGTATCAGAAGGCAGCAAGTCTTGGTATTGAAAGAAAAAGGAGCAACAAAGCAACACCTGCTGAAATTCTCTCATTAATTATGCATAAAAACAAATCGAACAACAACACCAACAACTTTTCAATCTAATCTCAATTGTCATGGTAGTAGCATATATTCGAAATGTTGTTGCTGTCTATCGTTAACACCATGACAGCAGAGGGGATGCCAAACCATTTTCGAAGGCAAAGACCTGGCAGAATGTCTCCGAATTCAGAGTATTATTCACACATTTGCAAATGTGTGGTGTACCATACCAAAGGAACCCATTCCACACTACAAGCCAACATTAAAATACAACATTTTGCGACAACTAAAGTGCTGTAATTGGAAAATGGATCAAATTTAGCCTAAAAGTTTGAAATTTTTGGTAGGGGAGAGGAATATTATTATATTCTAGAAGTTTTTGGATTTAGTTGTAAATTTTTGAAATAAATGTATAGTAAAGGGTGATTTTTTAAGAGCTATGGGAAATTTTTCAAACAAAAAACACATCAAATTCAGAAAAAAACATGAAATCTTTATTTGTTTTCCAATCGCGGTTGCTACTCGAGTCGAAAATAATCTACTAAAATATTGAGAAAATATTACCAAAAAAACTATCAAATAAAAAAAATTATTTCTATAGAAAATTTTGTCAAAATTTTATTTCTATAGAAAATTTTGTCAAAATTTTATTGCTATAGAAAATTTTGTCAAAATTTTATTTCTATAGAAAATTGTGTCCACAATTTTATTTCTATAGAAAATTTTGTCAAAATTTTATTTCTATAGAAAATTTTGTCAAAATTTTATTTCTATAGAAAATTTTGTCAAAATTTTATTTCTATAGAAAATTTTGTCAAAATTTTATTTCTATAGAACATTTTTTGGGTCGAGTGGCAACCATGATTATGAACCGATATGGACCAATTTTTTTGTGATTGGGGATCGGCTATATATAATTATGGACCGATATGGACCAATTTTTGCATAATTATTAGAGACCATATACTAACAGGACGTACCAAATTTCAACCGGATCGGATGAATTTTGCTCCTCCAAGAGGCTCCGGAGTTCAAATCTGTGGATCGGTTTTGTATGGGGGCTATATAAAATTATGGACCGATATGGACCAATTTGTGCATAGTTATTAGAGACCATATACTAACAACACGTACCAAATTTCAACCGGATCGGGTGAATTTTGCTCCTCCAAGATGCTCCGGAGGTCAAATCTGGCAATTGGTTTATATGGGGGCTATATATAACAGGTTAGCTGATAAGTCCCCGGTCTAACAAAGAAAAACACATTTTTTTTGTCAAAATTCGTTTTTATTATTCAACATAGTTCCCTTCAAGAGCGATACAACGATTATAACGACCTTCCAATTTTTTGATACCATTTTGGTAGTACTCCTTAGGTTTTGCCTCAAAATAGGCCTCAGTTTCGGCGATCACCTCTTCCTTGCAGCCAAAAATTTTCCCTGCGAGCATCCTTTTGAGGTCTGAGAACAAGAAAAAGTCGCTAGGGGGCAGATCTGGAGAATACGGTGGGTGGGGAAGCAATTCGAAGCCCAACTCATGCATTTTTGTCATCGTTCTCAATGACTTGTGGCACGGTGCGTTGTCTTGGTGGAACAGCACTTTTTTCTTCTTCATATGGGATTTCGACCTTCAAACGCTCCAATAACGCCATATAATAGTCACTGTTGATGGTTTTTCCCTTCTCAAGATAATCGCTAAAAATTATTCCATGCGCATCCCAAAAAAACAGATGACATTACTTTGCCAGCGGACTTTTGAGTCTTTCCACGCTTCGGAGACGGTTCACCGGTCGCTGTCCACTCAGCCGACTGTCGATTGGACTCAGGAGTGTAGTGATGGAGCCATGTTTCATCCATTGTCACATATCGACGGAAAAACTCGGCTGTATTACGAGTTAACAGCTGCAAACACCGCTCAGAATCATCAATACGTTGTTGTTTTTGGTCAAATGTGAGCTCGCGCGACACCCATTTTGCACAGAGCAAAATGATGAATGATATGACCAACACGTTCCTTTGATATCTTTGAGGCCTCTGCTATCTCAATCGACTTCATTTTATGGTCATTCAAAATCATTTTGTGGATTTTTTTGATGTTTTCGTCGGTAACCACCTCTTTCCGTCCTCCGTGCTCATTTCACCACGCTTGAATTTTACATACCAATCAATTATTGCTTATTTTCCTGGGCAGAGTCCGGAAACTCATTATCAAGCCAAGTTTTTGCTTCCAGAAAACAGAATTTTATCAAAACACGAAAATCCTTTTTTTCATTTTTTTCACAATAACAAAAGTTGCTTCACAAAAGACGCTCTATCTGACAAACTAATTGACTTACAGACGTCAAATTTTGACACGAATACTAATACTAACTAATACGAATAATTAATACTAGCGACACCATCTATGTGTCAGACCGGGGACTTATCAGCCAACCTGTTAATTATGAACCGATATGGACCAATTGTTGCATGGTTGTTAGAGATCATATACTAACACTACGTACCAAATTTCAACCGGATCGGATCCGACCTACATCAATAACAACTACTTATGCCAAGTTTCAAGTCGATAGCTTGTTTCGTTCGGAAGTTTGCGTGATTTCAACAGACGGACGGACGAACAGACATGCTTAGATCGACTCAAAATTTCACTACGACCCAGAATATATAAACTTTATTGGGTCTTAGAACAATATTTCGATGTCGTACAAACGGAATAACAAAGTTAACCCGTATTCTCCTAAGTTATAAAATAATCATCCGATTATAATAATGTTTGATTCACAGCATGTATAGGCTACCTTTAGTATATATATGAAAAAATATTGTCATATCGGGTTCAGATTTCCGGAAAATGGGTGTCGCAATTTACAAAGAATACCCTTGTTGCTTTTTTTTTATTTCTTTCTGTGCAGCGATAACGGTACACTGGTGCATTGAACATGCCATGCTGGATCTCCAACTTGTGATCCGGAAGTAGTGCAATCTTGGATCATCTCCAATGAATTTTACATGTGCTTTTCATAGAACAGAAGTAATCCGTTTTTGCATCCTTTGCATTGCCTTAGAATTTGTGCTTTGGAAGTTCGTTTGAATGCAAAAAAAACTATTTTTTTTTCACCAAGTTTTTTTATTTTTATCAACAGTTTGTATTACAGATTCATTTTCTTATCATTTAATTACAATTTGAAAAAAGTGTTTCGCTCCGACCCAGACAAATCCCTTTTTTTTGGAAATAATTCTGTAACTTTTGAACAGATAAAGGTATCAAAATAATTTTTTCTTTATGTGAAAGGTGAGATATTTTCCTTTACGTTTGCAAGATTGTAGTGGTCGTTGAAAGTTGGTCATCTCGGGGATATGCAATTTTGTTTTAGCCGTCAATCCGCAATTCGATGATTTTCTTCATTGCTGGATAGAACTTGTAAAACGCTTTAAAAAAAGTTCGCGATTGTGTGCGAATATTTTTAATAGTTAGCCAGATATGGGCCCACAATTTATTTTACTTTGTTTTTGCGCAAATTTTAGCAAAGAGGGCTGAGTATTTTGAACCTAGAAGGTTCTTTGATCTCTTTTCTTTAATGCATTCCCTACAAAATTCTACGCATTTTAGAAGAAAAAACTGTACTTATGTGCTTTAGATTAAAAGTCCCCAATTTGAAATTTCAAAAAAGTACCGAATATTGACCATTTTTTTCGAAAAAGGCACCTACATTCATTCTGTCGTAAAAATTTTACCTAAAAAAATTTTGCTTCTTTCTTATAGAACACCAAATGAGCATGCTACACTCAAAAAAAAGTGAACTCTCTATTTCACTAAAGCCAATTTAACTTTCGTTTAGTTCATGGAATTATTATGTTTGGAGAAAGCTTCCTCTACTCTAATAATTTTTTGTGTACGGTAGTTAAACTAACTAAAATCGTGGAAAAAATATACACAAATGAAGGATAAAGATTAACTAAATTCGTGTCTTCCAAAAAATAGTTCAATATTTCTTTAAATTTGTAAATTTTACTACAAAGGCGTTCATCATGAACTTCGTATGTCACTAAAGACATTCTTGCAATTTTGAACTCCAATTTTTTCCTTCAAACTACAAAATTTTCTTTAAAAAGTGAAAAAAATTAATTATGTCTAATAAATTTTCTTGAATTTTTCGAAAAATATTTACTTATTTTTATGAAATCTACGTGATGCCAGCGTTTGTTATACTGTTTAGTTAAAATTTTCTAAAAATATTCAAAATTTTCTAAAATTAACCTAAATTTTTCTTCCTGGTGGGTTCACTGTTTTTTCAGTGTAGCACTTAAAAATAATGAAAATAATGTGTTACAAATTTGGGTTCCAAACCTATAATTTTTACATCAAAACATAGTTTCATATTTTCTTTTTCCTCCGTGCAATCATCAGAATAAATTCACATAAATCACTAAACCCAATAGGAATTATACTCGAACCTCCCGAAAAAGTTTTTTTTTTTAATATTCGACCTTCATCAACATAGCATAAACTACGGTAGTTCCGAAACGATCATCCATCTACTTCTATGTTCATCTACACCCTAGAACAAAATCGCCCCTGTACACACAAAAAAAATTTTTCTGATTCAATCACGAAATTAATTGATCCAATTAATTTTTAATTGAAATGTCTTCAATCACAGAAATGATAGTATCAATTAAGAAATTAATTGAAGGTCAATTAAAAAATTAATTGATCAAATTAAAAAATTAATTGATACTATTAATTTTCGTGATTGATTTTTGTTTCAATTAAAAAAATTGTTGATTCAATTAAATTTTTAAATAAATATTTTTTAAAACTCAATTAAAATTTTAATTGGAAATTTTTTCGTGAAATTTTTTTCTGTGTAACATCTACTTCCAAACATACACTCAAAAAAAGTGACTAACTTTATATTAGTTCTTAGATTTATTGTGTTTAGAGAAAATTTCCTTTACTCCAATAATTTTTTGCTTATGTTAGTTAAATGAACTAAAAAACTGGAAAAAATTATACACAAATTAAGCATAAAGATTTACTAAAATCGCAATTTCTCACAAAATAGTTCATTATTTCTTTAAATTTGTAAAATTTACTACAAATGCGTCCACCATGAACTTCGTATGTCACTAAAGACATTCTTGCAATTTTGAACTCCATTTTTTTTCCTTCAAACTACAAAATTTTTTTTAACAAGTGAAAAAAATTCGTCTGTTTGTATTAAATTTTTGCGTGAGGTACTTAATTTTTCCCATCAACCAGTTCACATTTTTTTCCTGTGTATAATCCGATTTTAAAGCGCCACAGGTCTACGAAAATGATCAACTTTAAATTAAACTTTCTTTATTTTGTGAAAAATATTTACAGACACTCCCACATATTTATTGCAAAGCAATAATGAAACTATTTTTCATGCTGCTCGTTATGGAAGACTATTTAGATTTTTCTTTACTTAACGCGGGAGTGAAGGCTCCAATAAACAAACAGGGGAGGTCTGACAGGCGTTAAAAAGCAAATTGCACTTTATTTTGTTTTTCTCTTTTTAAATTTCAATTTCCAACCCTCTACTCTCTACCATAAACAAAAAGACACAGAAATCAATGGAAAATCGATTAAAATCGAATAAATGTTCGCTTGCCTTAGAGTTCATCTGTTTTTGCTGTTTGTTATGGTCTTGGCACTGGGAAGTAGGAGGATATGTTGCAAAGTGATTTAAAAACTCATAACACGTTGGTAACACCTTCTTTATGTCTTTGTATTGTTGATTGCAATTGAGCTTTTGCACATGAGCGTGTGTGTGGTAACCAAACCAATTGAAAACCTAAATACGATCCTTCGTAGCATTGCGCAGCTTAAGGCCATCTTTTTTTGAAGGTAGGCAAATGTTGGCAAAAGGTGGTTACCATGGGCTCTATGTTGGGAATGCGAATATTATTTATTTAGGAAATTTATGGACCAAGTGCTATCCTAAGCACTGCAGTTGCCGTTCGATACACCAAGAAAAATATTTGAAATCACAAAGTGAAAATGGACGAGAACTCAGAAAGGAATCATTCGGTTTAAAGACTTTCACATAATGATTGTACGAAAAAAACATTTTTGGACAAGATTACCGAAGCTTTTAATGGTTATTTCGAGCATTTAGGTTAGGTTAGGTTAAAAAGAGAATCCAGGTTTTCCTGTCTGCTGATATACACATAAGCCAGAATTCGGTTTGTTGTGTGTCTTATTTCTTTTTATACTCTCCACCATAGGATGGGGGTATATTAACTTTGTCATTCCGTTTGTAACACATCGAAATATTGCTCTAAGACCCTTGCTATAAGTATATATATATTCTGGGTCGTGGTGAAATTTTGAGTCGATCTGAGCATGTCCGTCCGTCCGTCTGTTGAAATCACGCTAACATCCGAACGAAACAAGCTATCGACTTGAAACTTGGTACAAATAAAGGGTGATTTGTTAAGAGCTTGATAACTTTTTTAAAAAAAAAAACGCATAAAATTTGCAAAATCTCATCGGTTCTTTATTTGAAACGTTAGATTGGTCCATGACATTTACTTTTTGAAGATAATTTCATTTAAATGTTGACCGCGGCTGCGTCTTAGGTGGTCCATTCGGAAAGTCCAATTTTGGGCAACTTTTTCGAGCATTTCGGCCGGAATAGCCCGAATTTCTTCGGAAATGTTGTCTTCCAAAGCTGGAATAGTTGCTGGCTTATTTCTGTAGACTTTAGACTTGACGTAGCCCCACAAAAAATAGTCTAAAGGCTTCAAATCGCATGACCTTGGTGGCCAACTTACCGGTCCATTTCTTGAGATGAATTGTTCTCCGAAGTTTTCCCTCAAAATGGCCATAGAATCGCGAGCTGTGTGGCATGTAGCGCCATCTTGTTGAAACCACATGTCAACCAAGTTCAGTTCTTCCATTTTTGGCAACAAAAAGTTTGTTAGCATCGAACGATAGCGATCGCCATTCACCGTAACGTTGCGTCCAACAGCATCTTTGAAAAAATACGGTCCAATGATTCCACCAGCGTACAAACCACACCAAACAGTGCATTTTTCGGGATGCATGGGCAGTTCTTGAACGGCTTCTGGTTGCTCTTCACTCCAAATGCGGCAATTTTGCTTATTTACGTAGCCATTCAACCAGAAATGAGCCTCATCGCTGAACAAAATTTGTCGATAAACACATTTCGAACCGAACACTGATTTTGGTAATAAAATTCAATGATTTGCAAGCGTTGCTCGTTAGTAAGTCTATTCATGATGAAATGTCAAAGCATACTGAGCATCTTTCTCTTTGACACCATGTCTGAAATCCCACGTGATCTGTCAAATACTAATGCATGAAAATCCTAACCTCAAAAGAATCACCCTTTAGTTATTATTGACGTTGGTCGGATGGTATTGCAAATGGGCCATATCGGTCTACTTTTACGTATAGCCCCCATATAAACGGACCCCCAAATTTGGCTTGCCGATCCTCTAAGAGAAGCCAATTTCATCCGATCCGGCTGAAATTTGGTACATGGTGTTAGTATATGGTCTCTAACAACCATGCGGAAATTGGTCCATATCGGTTCATAAGAGAAGCAAATTTCATCCGATGCGCTTGAAATTTGGTACATGGTGTAAGTATATGATCTCTAACAACGATGCAAAAATTAGTCCCCATTGGTCAATAATTATATATAGCCCCCATATAAACCGATCCCCCGATTTGGCTTGCGGAGCCTCTAAGAGAAGCATATTTGATCCGATCCGGCTGAAATTTGGTACATGGTGTTAGTATATGGTCTCTAACAACCGTGCAAAAATTGGTCCATATCGATCCATAATTATATATAGCGCCCATATAAACCGATCCCCAGATCTGGCTTGCGGAGCCTCTAAGAGAAGGAAATTTCTTCCGGTCCGGCTGAAATTTGGTACGTGGTGTAAGTATATTGTCTCTAACAACCATACAAAAATTGGTCCACATCGGTCCATAATTATATATAGCCCCCATATAAACCGATCCTCCGATTTGGCTTGCGGAGCCTCTAAGAGAAGCAAATTTCATCCGATCTGGTTGAAATTTGGTACGTGGTGGTAGTATATGATATTTAACAACCATGCCAAAAGTGGTCCATATCAGTCCATAATCATATATAGGCCTCGATCCCGAAGTTTGGTTTTGGAGCCTCTTGGAGGAGCAAATTTTATTCTAGTCAGTTAAAATTTGGTACATTGTGCTAGTATATGGCCATTAACAACCATGCCTAACTAGGTCCATATCGGTCTATAGTTATATATAGCTCTCAGATAAATCGATCCCCAATCACACAAAAATCGGTCCATATCAAATTCATAATTGATATAGCCCCCATATTTCAATTCTGGCTCTCTATGTACCGTGCAAAAGTCCATACCGATTCGTAATTATTTGTAGACGTACCTATACATACCTTTTGTGTCTAATATATACCACGTATGGACTAACTCACAATTTAGCAAACGATGTTAAGAAGTGTTAAGATACCACAACCCAAGTAATTCGATTGTGGATAACAGTCTTTCGTAGAAGTTTCTACGCAATCCATGATGGAGGGTACATAAGATTCGGCCTGGCCGAACTTACGGCCGTATATACTTGTTTCCATTGTACCCATATTTTATTCTTTATCGAATTCCCTATTTTAGATGGGGTCGGTCACGAATCAGCTGTTCACCGATATAGTAAACTCTTTGTCTAGGAAGGGCAAAGTAATGACAAAGGCAGTGTCTCAAGCTCTCATCATCCTCAAAACAAGGCCTACATGCACCATAGACTGCTGCTCCTATTTGCACATAGGTGCTCTAAATGCTTGGTGTACGGTCGTTATTCCAACGGCCCTCGTGACTGTAGTCCGATTTGAGCAGTTCTGCAGACTTTTTCTTGTCTTCGTCACCCCATAGTATTTTTGTCGTCCTTCCTACCGTTGCATTGATCCAACTCGGCCTGGGTTCCCTTATTGGCTTTGCGTTCTCTAAGTTTATAGGAAATGTGTCCAAGCCATTTCATTTACATCTACGTTTCTTCTTATTTCGCCATGTCCCGGCACCTATATGGTTCGCGATCGAACCGTAATACTTGCTATTATCCTCCGGCAATCTGTGAAAATATTCACGTTTTGTGGCCTCGTTTTATTTTCGAGTCATTTAAAACATCCCGCTATTGCACGCACTTCTGCCGCAGAATTGTGCTATGGTCGGGTAGTTGGAATAGGACCTCGGTGTCTGTCTATTTCTGTCTGGTTTCTATTCTGTTTTTCGTTAAAGGGCAGGAATATAATGGGTATGATGAAAGGGAGGAATGTCGGCAGTTATGAGTCAGGAACTAGGATGAATCGGGAACATTATGATAGCAGGAATAAGAATAACCGAAACGGACACAGGAAATGTATAGGTAAAGGACAGGAGCACAATATGTATGATGAAAGGGAGGAATATAGGCAATTACAAGTCAGGAACCAGGATGAATCCGGAACACAGCAGTATGAGGAAATGGAAATAGGGAATATTATCGTTTAAACGGGAGTTATTGCAGGAACAAGACGATTCAATGAGCTATTGACCTCGCAGTTGTACCTGGTAGCCTCAAGGGCAAAAAAATGTCTCATTGGTCGACTTGGTACAAAGAAGTTCAAGTATCCAATCAAGAAATCTGTGTCAATCATACCATTATGCCAACGCAACACGTCCGTTGGAGCCGTTGTAAAATTTCTATTTTTGTGCTTCTTCTTCATCAATGTCCACCAGACTATCGACGCGTATGTTATAATGGGCCTAATTACGCTCCCATATAACCAGTGTGTCTTTGGATTCAGGTCCCATGTTGCGTCCACCGCTCTTCTGCACAGTGCCCAATATCTGTAGGCTTTCTCAGTCCTCTCTTTAATGTGGCTCTAAGGTTAGTGCTACGTACTTTATTCAATCAGACACGGGTATCGTCTTGTCCAACAAACTCGATTCGATATATTAAGCAATTTTATTCCTTCTAGGGTATAGGTATAATTCTGTCTTCACCGGGTTAACATTCAAAACAATTGGTCTTGCCCACTCATATGCCATCTGCCCTACTGCAGAGTCTGCTAGGATCCGTTCCCTGCAGAAGTATTATAACATCGTCTGCATAACAGACAGGTTCAACTCCCTCTTTAGCTAGAATCCTTAGTAGGTCGTGTATAGTTGTTACCCACAGTAGGACCGATAGTATACATCCCTCTGGAGTTCACCGTTTTACATTGGCCATTATGGTCACATCATGCGATCCACAGATTATTCTTCTATTACTTAGCATATTGGCTGTTCAATCTTTTAAAGATCCGGTCACCCGAAACAGGTCTAGAGATTTGATAAGTGAGTCGGTGCTAGCGTTGTTGAAATTTCCCTACTCCATTTCGCCCGAAATTCCGTTACTATGGCATCAACTACGCGTTCCAATGTTTTCAGCAGGAATCATGTTAGACTTATTGGGCTGTATGTCTCTGGATTTGCTAACTCGCTTCCCGGTTTGTAACAGGTTGGCTGATAAGTCCCCGGTCTGACACATAGATGGCGTCGCTAGTATTAAATGCATATTATTTTTATATAGTACTAACCTTCAAATGATTCGTGTCAAAATTTGACGTCTGTAAGTCAATTAGTTTGTGAGATAGAGCGTCTTTTGTGAAGCAACTATTTTTATTGTGAAAAAAATGGAAAAAAGGAATTTCGTGTTTTCATAAAATACTGTTTTCTGAAGGGAAAAAATACGGTGGACTCAAAAACTTGGCTTGATAATGAGTTTCCGGACTCTGCACCAGGGAAATCAACAATAACTGATTGGTATGCAAAATTCAAGCGTGGTGAAATGAGCACGGAGGACGGTGAACGAAGTGGACGCCCGAAAGAGGTGGTTACCGACGAAAACATCAAAAAAACTGAAGTTGATCGAGATAGCAGAGTCCTTAAAGATATCAAAGGAACGTGTTGGTTTTATCATTCATCAATATTTGGATATGCGGAAGCAAAATGGGTGGCGCTCGAGCTCACATATGACCAAAAACAACAACGTGTTGATGATTCTGAGCGGTGTTTGCAGCTGTTAACTCGTAATACACCCGAGTTTTTCCGTCGATATGTGACAATGGATGAAACATGGCTCCATCACTACACTCCTGAGTCCAATCGACAGTCGGCTGAGTGGACAGCGACCGGTGAACCGTCTCCGAAGCGTGGAAAGACTCAAAAGTCCGCTGGAAAAGTAATGGCCCCTGTTTTTTGGGATGCGCATGGAATAATTTTTATCGATTATCTTGAGAAGGGTAAAACCATCAACAGTGACTATTATATGGCGTTATTGGAGCGTTTAGGTTAAAGTGGCAGCCCGATTAAGATTCAGGCTCACTTAGACTATTCAGTCCATTGTGATACCACACTAACTAAAAGTACCTATTACATATGGGCACTTCTAGTTTTAACCGTTGAACCTTCTCGATTATTTTCTTCTGTTGAACCAACTAGATTTTTCCAAAAACATTAGCAGACTGCTTTTGGAGCGTTTGAAGGTCGAAATCGCGGCAAAACGGCCCCATATGAAGAAGAAAAAAGTGTTCTTCCACCAAGACAACGCACCGTGCCACAAGTCATTGAGAACGATGGCAAAAATTCATGAATTGGGCTTCGAATTGCTTCCCCACCCACCGTATTCCAGCGACTTTTTCTTGTTCTCAGACCTCAAAAGGATGCTCGCAGGGAAAAAATTTGGCTGCAATGAAGAGGTGATCGCCGAAACGGAGGCCTATTTTGAGGCAAAACCAAAGGAGTATTATCAAAATGGTATCAAAAAATTGGAAGGTCGTTATAATCGTTGCATCGCTCTTGAATAATAAAAACGAATTTTGTCATAAAATGTGTTTTTCTTTGTTAGACCGGGGACTTATCAGCCAACCTGTTAGTATGAAGACTACCCTTGCAACCTACCAGGTGTTTTCGGCTATGGGGCGCTATATAGCCCCCCCACCACCTTTTGAAGTAGTGCCATCAGATCCAGGCGACTTAAGTGGTAAGAAGCTTTTTATGGATCCATTGACCATTTCATGATAATGTCCTGATTGTCCTCGCCATTCGTTTTTAACAGTCTCTCCTCCCGGGAAAATGAGTGTCCACCAAGAGTCTTATCCTATCCTCTATTGATTCCATTCTAGTCTCCGGATATGGGTTTTAGAGAGGAATTTCTTCATTCTCGAAGTCTTGGTAACGATGAGCCTGCTGTGATAAACATCCCAGTATATCTCATCCTTTTTACGACGTGCCCCATTGTAAAGTCTTCGGACCTCTTTTTCAATGTTACGAAACTCTCCTGTCATTTTTCGTGGGTGGATTTTCTTAATCCAGCATATCTTTAATGAATTCCCTAATTTCAGAACCGTTCATATTCATATGTTTAGGTATCGTTAGGAAAATTTCTATATAATTGTTCTCTTATTTTCATTTTCACACAAGTTAAAGAAACAAATCTCCTGTCAGGGTTTTCTGTGAGTGTAACCATTGTGGTGGTGGGCCTTTCTGCTATTATTCCATGAGCTTTACAAGATTGACAAATTGTAAAAAACGCCTTTAAGAACACAAACGATCGATTTGCTTAGTGGCGTTCCATGCCATTCGTTTAGGGCCATGAACATGAATTTATGTTGAATTTCCGTTTGTGGCCCTTGGTTTGTTGTACGAAGTTTTCGATAAATTGAAAAGGAGAGGGAAACGTATATCTCAAAGTTAGATTGTTTCTGTGTAGCATTCATTTCGGTAGCTGTTTAAGATACAACGAACAGTGGCAACCAAAACGACAGAATACATGCGTTTCTGTATTCACGTTGGCCAAGACAAATCGAAATCTCTCCATGCTCGCAAATTTAGGCCGCCGGCAAATTAGGCTGCAATTCCTTCCATTTGCAAATGTCTTCGTTGGCGGCAGTGGCGGCGGTCGCCATACGTTGATAAATGAAATGAAATCAATTATTTTAACTGAAATAAACCTCAAATGAATGTTGGGCAAAGGAATCTCATCTAAATGACCAGACCAGAGAGATTATTTGTGATTTTCGTATTTTGGCTTCTGGTGGTTATTGCGTTTCAATGGTAAATGACCCACTGTGTGACAGCAGCCACCACCGAAGATTGCCTTATCGCAGCAGCCATGTATACTCGCTCATTCACTAAAATTTGCATTATAATCAGACTTTGTGCTAAGATTTTTGTTAATGATTGCTCATTAAAATAAATGCAAATGATGGCGACAACAATATGAAAGGATCGATTACCACCATGCCAATGAAACGCTAAACCTGTAAGAATGACACTAAGTTCGATCGACCCGCAGCTCATATATTCTACAATGCCAGTGATTGGAGTCATGAGATTTGCTATAGAAGATCATTAAGAAGTCAATCGGTATATGAAAATAGTTTTTACCGTTTTTTTTTTAAATTTTTCAAAATTGTAACTTTAATCACAAAAATATAAAATAATGTGACAAAAGTTGTATTTTCGCTATAATAAAAAACTTTTAGTATCGATGTCATTTATATCAAAAAGTATCGTCCGTAGTTCGATTTTCAGTCCGAACAAATTATTAAATTAAAAAAAAAAAATAAGAACGTTAAAATTAAAAAACCGTGTAAAAATTGAAGGATTCAACCCTACACACAGAAAAGTAAAAAATGTTCATCAATTTAGTTTAGCCATTTTATTTCCATTAGGTTATATTTCTGTGTAAATGAATAAAATGTACTTGTTTCGGTAAAAAATCCTAAATAGAAAGAGTTAGAAATATTTCATTAACTACAAAAAGATATGGAATTTTACTAACCCTGATTTATTCTCGGGTTATAAGAATTGAGAACTGAACAATAAATTTTCTATTCATTGATAACAACGCATTCATAACAAGTAAGGAAAGTCTAAAGTCGGGCGGGGCCGACTATATTATACCCTGCACCACTTTGTAGATCTAAATTTTCTATACCATATCACATACGTCAAATGTGTTGGACGCTATATATAAAGGTTTGTCCCAAATACATACATTTAAATATCACTCGATTTAGACAGAATTTGATAGACTTTTACAAAATCTATAGACTCAAAATTGAAGTTGGCTAATGCAGTAGGGTGGAACACAATTTTAGTAAAAAAATATGGGAAACATTTAAATCTGAAATATTTAAATCGCTCGATATATATGTATTAGAAGTTTAGGAAATTTAGAGTCATTTTTACAACTTTTCGACTAAGCAGTGGCGATTTAACAAGTAAAATGTTGGTATTTTGACCATTTTTTGTCGAAATCATATAAACATATATATGGGAGCTATATCTAAATCTGAACACATGACTATATTACTAATTGTACTCCTAGTGCAAAATTTCAACCAAATTGGGCCAAAACTCTGGCTTCTGGGTCCATATAAGTACATATCGGGCGAAAGATATATATGGGAGCTATATCTAAATCTGAATCGATTTCAACCAAATTTGGCACGCATAGCTACAATGCTAAATCTACTCCCTGTGAAATTTTTCAACCAAATTGGGCCAAAACTCTGGCTTTTAGGACCATA
Organism: Haematobia irritans; assembly: GCF_050003625.1. Classification (NCBI taxonomy): domain Eukaryota; kingdom Metazoa; phylum Arthropoda; class Insecta; order Diptera; family Muscidae; genus Haematobia; species Haematobia irritans. Next base: position 169,929,064 of record NC_134400.1, read on the forward strand.
TTAGTCCATATCGGGCGAAAGATATATATGGGAGCTATATCTAAATCTGAACCGATTTCAATCAAATTTTGCACACTTGACTATACGACTAAGTGTTATGTTTGTACTAAATTTCAAGCAAATCGGTATAAAACTATGGCTGCTGGGTCCATATTAGTGCATATCGGGCGAAAGATATATATGGGAGCTATATCTAAACCTGAACCGATTTCTTACAAAATCAATAGGGTTCTATTCTGACCCAAATTAGGAATATATGCCAAATTTTAAGGCGATTGGACTTAAATTGCGACCTAGACTTTGATCACAAAAATGTGTTCACAGACAGACGGACGGACGGACAGACGGACATTGTTATATCGACTCAGGGACCCACCCTGAGCATTATTGCCAAAGACACCATGTGTCTATCTCGTCTCCTTCTGGGTGTTACAAACATATGCACTAACTTATAATACCCTGTTCCACAGTGTGGCGCAGGGTATAAAAATGAGAAAAAAACGTACTAAAACCGAGTCTCCTCAAACATTTCTTATAAATGATAAATCTGATTTCCTTTATTATTGAAAGCGTATCATATATATATATGAATAAGACTTAGCATAGAAAAATATTTTAGTTCACTCGTACTAGGAACTATTCAATCATTTCAAATTTTAAGGAAACACACTTGTTCGAATATACACTGAAAAAAAATATTTACGTGATATTAAAGATTACGCAACCTAAATTTTAGGAGGCAAAATTTACAAAATATTAAGGACAAATTTCTTTAAAATAATGACATTTCAATTAAAATAAAGTTTATAATATTTACTTCAAAAATTTTTTTCATTAAATTTAGGACACAATTTTTTTAAATTTGCGTCCCTCCGTTAAAGTCGCATGCCTTTGAACTGCGGCTAATTTTCCTTAAAGTAAAGAAATAGATTTTTGATTTAAAGAAATTGTCCTAAAATGAACTGAAATATTGAAACTTTAGATTGAAGATAAAAACGCTTCAAATATAGGCCAAGACTTATTTTGAGGATTTAGCGTCTTTGGTTTAAAGTTTTTTTTTTTGGGAATTAGGAAAATATTTTTTTACTTTGAAATATTAGTTATAATTTGGATTTTTAAACTGGCATTTGTTTGTAGGTGAGTACCTTTATTAATAAACCGCGAAAAGAGAATGACATTTTGATAAATGAGATTTGTATCCAAATTTTAATTTTATTGGTCCTAGATTTAAAGCCAGATAGGTCACTAAAAAAATGCTTTATTTTAAAGAAGCGGCATCTTTGGCTCGGAACCAATACCAAAATCCTTAAGGGAAGGTCAAAATCTTTGGATCCAAGTAAACTTTTTTTTTGAGTGTAGTATCGGGCAGCACTCAGTGATAAGAAAGAAGTTTACCACTGTGGTATCGCAATGCACTGAATAGTCTAAGGGAGCCTGAAATGTCGGGCTGCCACTATAACTAACCTAACCTAGGACAAAGATAAAAAAGCTTTAAACAAAAGGCTAATAATTAATTTGAGGTTTTTGCATCTTTGGTTTAAAAATTTTTGAAATTAAGAAAAAATTTGTCATTTTGAAGTATTTGGGATCCACCGTGGTGCAATGGTTAGGATGCCCGCCGTACATACACAAGGTCGTGGATTCGATTCCTGTTTCGACCGAACACCAAAAAGTTTCTCAGCGGTGGATTATCCCACCTCAGTAATGCTGGTGACATTTCTGAGCTTCTCTAATTGGTTTCACTGCAATGTGGAACGCCGTTCGGACTCGGCTATAAAAAGGAGGTCCCTTGTCATTGAGCTTAACATGGAATCGGGCAGCACTCAGTGATAAGAGAGAAGTTCACCAATGTGGTATCACAATGGACTGAATAGTCTAAGTGAGCCCGATACATCGGGCTGCCACCTACCTAACCTAACCTTTTGAAGTATTTATGATAATTTGGAAATTTAAAATAACATTTATTTGTACATGAATACCTCTGTTATTATATGGGAAAAGAAGAAGGAAAACTCGATAAATGGGATCTGAAGTTTACATTTATAAAGGATAAATTTAAAGCTACACAGTTCCCTAAAAACGTCTTTATTTATTTGTATCAATAGAAAAATCCTTAAGCGAAGGTCACAATCGTGGTATCGTTTTTGAGTGCAAAAATGTGTATAAATCATTTGAATTTTTATCGGGATTCCAGTCACGATGACTAACAATTTTGCTTAATATTTATATTGACAATATCTTCCAAATTTCAAGTCCAACCTTTTATGCTTCATTTAAAGTGGTGTCTGCATAAGTGTTTTCAATAACTCTCCTTAATAGAGTTGCTTCTTTTTGATTGTTCTTCTGTTTTTTTCAAGTTTCGCTGAAAGATTTCTTAAAGTGGCTAAATAATTAGATCCGTTTCTTTTTTATTATTTCTATTTTTTGAAGAATTTCTTTTGAAACATTTTTATTAACTCACATGTTCCCTGTTGACTGTAGATATACGTATGACTGGCTCTACTGTCATCCCCTTCAAATTGTCAAACCACAGAAAAGTTTTAAAAAGGGAGAAGTGTTGATGTTTACCGACGCCAACACCCATGACCTCCATCACCATACGCGGTTAGTGACAGCAACCAGTGGTGTTCCATTCTTAGGATGTGGAGATACTTATAGAGCAATAAAATGCCACAACTATCACAACAACTACTGAAGGGGGGAGGGAGGTAGAAAAGAAAATTGAAACACCAATATAAAATAAACACATAAAACCCGCCCAAGAAAAAATAATAAAGAAATAAACGAAAAAGGGGTTTTAATTGTCACGTTTGACATCTATGTGACACATCAAAGCAATTGCGAATGATATAATTATTATTACTCGTTGTCATCGTATCACACACACACACACACACACACACAAAGGCAGGATATTCCGTTCATTTGGAAAAAAGAATTGTACAATTTCAGAAGGCTTCGAAAACTAAAGGGCCCTTTGTGGAGTAAGAGCGAGAGACATTTTAATAAAAAATTTGTCTTCTTGTTTCTCTCAGCGAGAAACTGACATAAATTAAATAAAATTGTTGGTGACCCATAAAATTAAATATTTTTCAATTTTCATTCTCTTTTTGCAAAATGTTAAAAACAAACTAACATCAATTATAATAGGTTGGCTGATAAGTCCCCGGTCTAACAAAGAAAAACACATTTTTTTTTTTTGTTGCCAAAATTCGTTTTTATTATTCAACATAGTTCCCTTCAAGAGCGATACAACGATTATAACGCCCTTCCAATTTTTTGATACCATTTTGGTAGTACTCCTTCGGTTTTGCCTCTAAATAGGCCTCAGTTTCGGCGATCACCTCTTCATTGCAGCCAAATTTTTTTCCTGCGAGCATCCTTTTGAGGTCTGAGAACAAGCAAAAGCCGCTGGGGGGCAGATCTGGGGAATACGGTGGGTGGGGAAGCAATTCGAAGCCCAATTCATGAATTTTTGCCATAGTTCTCAATGACTTGTGGCACGGTGCGTTGTCTTGGTGGAACAACACTTTTTTCTTCTTCATATGGGGCCGTTTTGCCACGATTTCGACCTTCAAACGCTCCAATAAATAAAAATTATTCCATGCGCATTCCAAAAAACAGAGGCCATTACTTTGCCAGCGGACTTTTGAGTCTTTCAACGCTTCGGAGACGGTTCACCGGTCGCTGTCCATTCAGACGACTGTCGATTTGACTCAGGAGTGTAGTGATGGAGCCATGTTTCATCCATTGTCACATATTGACGAAAAACTCGGGTGTATTACGAGTTAACAGCTGCAAACACCGCTCACAATCATCAACATATTGTTGTTTTTTAAAACAAATCTGTCCATAATTATATATAGCCCCTATATAAACCGTTCTCTAGATTTGACCTCCGGAGCCTCTTGGAGGAGCAAAATTCTTCCGATCCGGTTCAAATTTGGAACGTGGTGTTAGTATATAGTGACGCTAGCAACATTCCAAAATTGATACATATCGGTCTATAGCCGATCTCCAATCACACAAAAATTGGTCCATATCGGTTCATAATCATGGTTGCCACTCGAGCCCAAAATAATCTACCAAAATTTTATTGCTATAGAAAATTTTGTCAAAATTGTATTTCTATAGAAAATTTTGTTAAAATTTTATTCGGTTCATAATCAAATTTTCATCATTGTTAAAATTTTATTTCTATAGAAAATTTTGTTAAAATTTTATTCGGTTCATAATCATGGTTGCCACTGGAGCCAAAAATAATCTACCAAAATTTTATTTCTATAGAAAATTTTGTCAACATTTTATTTCTATAGAAATTTTTGTCCAAATTTTATTTCTATAGCAAATTTTGTCAAAATTTTATTTCTATAGAAAATTTTGTCAAAATTTCATTTCTATAGAAAATTTTGTCAAAATTTCATTTCTATAGAAAATTTTGTCAAAATTTTATTTTTATAAAAATTTTGTCGAAATTTCATTTCTATAATCATGGTTGCCACTGGAGCCAAAAATAATCTACCAAAATTTTATTTCTATAGAAAATTTTGTCAACATTTTATTTCTATAGAAATTTTTGTCCAAATTTTATTTCTATAGCAAATTTTGTCAAAATTTTATTTCTATAGAAAATTTTGTCAAAATTTCATTTCTATAGAAAATTTTGTCAAAATTTCATTTCTATAGAAAATTTTGTCAAAATTTTATTTTTATAAAAATTTTGTCGAAATTTCATTTCTATAGAAAATTTTGTCAAAATTTTATTTCTATAGAAAATTTTGTCAAAATTTTATTTCTATAGAAAATTTTGTTAAAATTTTATTTCTATAGAAAATGTTGTTAAAATTTTATTTTTGTAGAAAATTTTTTTAAAATTTTATGTCTATAGAAAATTTTGTCAAACTGAATTATATACGTATTTGATCGATCTTTTTTGATTTAATATATACCACGTATGGACTTACATACAATTTAGAAGATGGTGTTAGAAGGTTTTAAGATACCTTGCCATAGGCAAGCGTTACCGCAACTTAAGTAATCCGATTGTGGATGGCAGTGTTTAGAAGAAGTTGCTACGCAATCCATGGTGGAGGGTACATAAGCTTCGGCCTGGCCGAACTTACGGCCGTATATACTTGTTTGTATCTAATTAATTCTGTGATTGACATTAATTCGTGATTGTAGCAATTTAAATAATTTAATTTAATTGGACCAATTAATAATTATTAACAACATATATTCTGAATTATTAACAACATGTATTCTGTGTAGAAATTAATGTCCTAGGACAACTAAAGCTATTTTAACTTTATTTTAATCCATGGAAATTATTATGTCTTTTTTAAAATTTCCTCATTATGAGAAAAGTTTCCTTCACTTTTTCATTTATTTTATATAAATGAACTAAACAAAATCACAAATTTAGCACAAAAGTTTATTACATTTGAGTTTCCCACAATATAGTTCAAAATATACTAAAATTTTTAAATTTTACTAAAAATGTGGTCATCTTGAATTTCGTATGACTCTAATGGCGATTTCGATTGGGAAAAAAGGTGCAACATTCTCGAAATTGATTGGCAAATATAAAGGACACTGTCATAGATTTTGGATCCTGTATCCCTCACAATATTATGAATTAACAATAACTTTGGAATGATACTATTATTTGAGCGAAAATACAATACGGGAAAAAGTAGTGTAACACCAGGGCAACATATTTTTTGCGAAACGAAAATGCCCTAAGACATTTTTACAATTTCCAACATCAATTTTTTTTCCTTCAAAAAACGAAATTTTATTTAACAAGTTAAAAAAAAGTATATTTTTTTCTAATAAATTTGCATCATATTGTAATATAGTTTAGTTAAACATTTATAAAATTAACCTACATTTTCTTTCCTGGCGGGTTCACATTTTCTTTTAGTATATTATACATTCCCCTTAAATTTCAAGAAAATCGGATATCTATGGCCACAAAGGCTTAGAATGGCGTGCTATGATTAATAAATAAATAGTAATAATTTCTTTTGTTATTTAAAAGGTCTCCTCAATGTCAATATTTTGAAAATCCTCTTTAGCCGCCTAACACCGTTGTTTCCCTTTTAGGGAATTTTCCTTGTGTATAATTTAAATATGAAAATCAGAAACGTTTAACCTTAAAGGCCTTCTGAGAACTCTTCAAACCACCACTGGAACATTCTCATGGATGGTATGTGAACATTTGTCATAAAACGTTTCTTCCTGTAGCAAATTACTCCACTCAAGTCCTCATCACAATCATCACCATCAGTGTGGAACAGCACAACAATCACCGCCGACAATTTGAAGAACACCAATTAAAATTTACGGTGTGATACGGGAGTTGCCCAATGTTGCTCTTCTAGCTAATACACAGTAAAATGTATCCAATGAAGAAAATGGCTGGTGTTTGAATAGCAGCAATTCTACCATAAAGTGTTGGTTTTCAAGCACACAGTAGTACAGATAATGAAGGTATCTTCAGTAAATGCCAAAGAAACATAAATGATATTACACCCTGTGGTCTTCTTCACCCCAAGACACTCACATACGTGACAAATCCTCAGAAATGATTTCATTAGTTGAATTATCATTTCACAATAATTTCCCCAAAGATTTCTGTAAAGTGTTGGCTTTGAAAATGCGGTAAATTGAAGGAGTTTTGCCGGAATAAGATGAATTCATACCACCTCAAATAAAGGAGGAGATCACATATTCAAGAGCTAACTTCAGGTTTTGTTGCTGACAACAACGTTGGTGGCAAAACGCCACCTAATTGTGGCGTGGATGGAAATCTGCTTTGTTTGGGAGAAGAAAATTTAATAGTATTTTTTTGATTATTTATGTTCAATGGTTTTATTGAGTTAAGATATAACAACACAGCAAAAAATAATTATAAAATTGGAAGCACCTAAATACTGCGCAAAATTGTAAGTGCAGAATTCACCGCTACTTCTTCTAAACCTGTAAGTACGTTCTTTGTTTAAAGTGGGCGATGCACTTAATAGTTGCTTTTTCATTGAACGCCTGACAAAAATTAGTTAAAATATGAAAGTGCTAAAATTAGAGCAGTTTCGTTATGTGTTTCTTCCTTCGCTTATCAAGTTGCACTTCTGTAAGCAAGAGATTTTTGTGTGTTTTTTTAACACGACTTCTTACGAACAAACGATTTTGTGCGAAGACATATTAGTAAAAATAAACTAGTTGAATTCTTGTGTTTGAACACTGAGAAAACAGTGAACCCACCAGGTAGAAAACTTTCGGTTAATTTTAGAAAATTTTGAATATTTGTAGAAAATTTTAACTAAACAGTATATAAATAAGTAAATATTTTTCGACAAATTCAAGAAAAATTTTTAGGCGTAACTAAGTTTTTTCAAATGTAGTTTGAAGGAAAAACTTGGAGTTCAAAATTGCAAGAATGTCTTTAGTGACATACGAAGTTCATGATGGACGCATTTTTGGTAAAATTGACAAATTTAAAGAAATTCTGAACTATTTTGTGGAAGACACGAATTTAATCTAATCTACTAAAATTTGAAGAAAATTTTACCAAAAACCTGCCAAATACAAAATCTTATTTTGCAGTTTCTGATTTCTATAGAAAAGTATGTAAACATTTTGTCTATAGAAAATTTTTTTCTATGGAAAATTTTGTCAAAATTTTTTTGTAGAAATCTTTGTCAGCATATTATTCCTGGAGAAAATTTTGTCAAAATTTTATTTCTACAGAAAATTTTGTCAAAATTTTATTTCTATAGAAAATTTAGTCAAAATTTTATTTCTATAGAAAATTTTGTCAAAATTTTATTTCTATAGAAAATTTTGTCAAAATTTTATTTCTATAGAAAATTTTGTCAAAATTTTATTTCTATAGAAAATTTTGTCAAAATTTTATTTCTATAGAAAATTTTGTCAAAATTTTATTTCTATAGAAAATTTTGTCAAAATTTTATTTCTATAGAAAATTTTGTCAAAATTTTATTTCTATAGAAAATTTTGTCAAAATTTTATTTCTATAGAAAATTTTGTCAAAATTTTATTTCTATAGAAAATTTTGTCAAAATTTTATTTCTATAGAAAATTTTGTCAAAATTTTATTTCTATAGAAAATTTTGTCAAAATTTTATTTCTATAGAAAATTTTGTCAAAATTTTACTTCTATAGAATATTTTGTCAAAATTTTATTTCTATAGAATATTTTGTCAAAATTTTATTTCTATAGAAAATTTTGTCAAAATTTTATTTTTATAGAAAATTTTGTCAAAATTTTATTTCTATAGAAAATTTTGTCAAAATTTTATTTCTATAGAAAATTTTGCCAAAATTTTATTTCTATAGAAAATTTTGTCAAAATTTTATTTCTATAGAAAATTTTCTCAAAATTGTATTTCTATAGAAAATTTTGTCAAAATTTTATTTCAATAGAAAATTTTGTCAAAATGTTATTTCTATAGAAAATTTTGTCAACATTTTATTTCTATAGAAAATTTTGTCAAAATTTTATTTCTATAGAAAATTTTTTCAAAATTTTATTTCTTTAGAAAATTTTGTCAACATTTTATTTCTATAGAAAATTTTGTCAAAAATTTATTTCTATAGAAAATTTTGTCAAAATTTTATTTCTATGAAAAATTTTGTTAAAATTTTATTTCTATAGAAAATTTTGTTAGGATTTTATTCCTAGAGAAAATTTTGTCAAAATTTTATTTCTATAGAAAATTTTTTCAAATATTTATTTCTATGCAAAATTTTGTCAAAATTTTATTTCCATAGAAAATTTTGTTAAAATTTTATTTCTATAGAAAATTTGGTCAAAAGTTATTTCTATAGAAATTTTTTTCAAAATTTTATTTCTATAGAAAATTTTGTCAAAAGTGTATTTCTATAGAAAATTTTTCAAAATTTTATTTCTATAGAAAATTTTGTCAAAATCTTATTTCCATAGAAAATTTTGTCAAAATTTTATTCATAGAAAATTTTGTCAAAAGTGTATTTCTATAGAAAATTTTTCAAAATTTTATTTCTATAGAAAATTTTGTCAAAATCTTATTTCCATAGAAAATTTTGTCAAAATTTTATTCATAGAGAAAATTTTGTCAAAATTTTATTCATAGAGAAAATTTTGTCAAAATTTTACTCCTATAGAAAATTAGTGAAGTACCCCTTAGGTGGAGAAAAATGTTTTGCGAAATCTCCCAAAACATCAATAATTCTACCAATCTACCAAACAGTAAAGATCTACCATTTTTGGTCGAATTCTACCAGCTGTGGCAATCGTGACAGCAACACGGACCGGACACAGCTAGTTAGTATAATTCTCAAAAATGAAGCCTGATAAAAAAAAGTGTGCTCATTTCTTAATTTAATTACTGCTATCTGAAAGTACTTTAGTTCGAATGGTTCCGAACTGTGGTTTAATTTCGAATGGTTCCACTATTCGAAATTATTATGTGCATTCTTAAGTGGTAGCCCGATTTGGTTTCAGACTCACTTATAGACTATTCATTCCATTGTGATATAATGATAAGTGTACTAAAATTGCAATGATTTCCTCATGTAAATTTACTGCTTCTGAAAGCGCAGTAAAGTGAGACATCTTCTTATAAAATCATCAGTGGGTTCCTCGCAGAGCTAAGCGCTAATAGACTTTGACTTCCCTTACAAAGCTGCTGAAAATTCAGCAGGTTTTTTGCTGGATATTTGATCTTCTATTTTTTTATAGATTACGTTTGTTAGTGCCAATTGGAACTTGGATAAAATAAAAAAAACTGTTTTTTCTAGCTTTTCCATTTCATATGTACACTGAAAAATACAGGGATTTTAAGATAGTTTTAGGAATCTATTTAGCTTTAAATCTGCTGTATAAAATTAAAATTAGAAAATTCATTAACGAAGCTCTTCATACACAAATACACTAGTAGAAAAAGTTTCGTCAATACTACACTCAACAAAAAGTGAACCCTATATTTCTTTAAAGCTGATTTAATTCTATTGTAGTTCGCGTAATTAATTGTAGTTCGCGTAATTAAAATTTTAAGAAAGTTTCCATGGCTTTAAAAATTTTTTTTCATACGTTAGTTAAATTAACTAAAACAGAGGATAAAATTATACACAAAGGAAACATAAAGATTAACTAAATTCATGTCTCACACAAAATAGTTCAGAATTTCTTAAAATTCGTAAATTTTACCATCAAAAATTTTTGCAATTTTTAACTCCAATTTTTTTCCTTCAAACTTTTTTTTATAAGTGAAAAATATTAATTTTGTATTATAAATTTTCTTGAATTTGTCGAACATTATTTACTTATTTTTGTGAAATCGAAGTGACATTTGTGTTTTTGATACAGTTTAGTTAAAATTTTCTAAAATTAATCTAATTTTTCTAAAATTAATTAAAATTTTCTTTTCTGGTGGGTTCACAGTTTTTTCAGTGTATGAATTCGTACATTGTATTAACCATCACTTCCGATCTTATAATGAAAAATTACGTTATATCAACGAACAATAATCAACTTAGTTATTAAGACGAAGCTATTTTGCTACCAGATCAGAATTTAAATTATGACAGATGCATTAACGATTTTTTTTTCTTATTGGTAGCGTAAATTAATAATGTGGTATTTTTCCCAAATGTTTGAAAATGTATTCCGAAAAAAAAATGTATTGAATTACTACGTTTTATACACTTACACTTTGTTTAGTGTAGATTAAGGAAACAATCAAGTGAAACAAAAAGGCAGAAATAAAAATAAAAAACAAATTTAATTTATTTAAGTAATCTTAAATAAATAATCTTTAATTTGGTTTAATTTAATTTAAATTAAATTTAGTAGTTACGTTTCATACGTCCTAGAAAGTAATTTGAAGGTTTATATCTCAAGTAAACAGATTCCATTTGAAAATTGATTTTTTTGTTCGTTATTGCTATTGCCTGTTTTGTGTTGGTATTGCCCGCAAAGCGTTATATTGGTGGGCAGAGAATCCTGATACGTTTGATAGGTTTTTTAGCAAGTCACGGTATCCACCAAAAGGATGTTTATGTTTTATATATTTTTTGTTCATTTGATGTTAGTGGAGTTTTTGTTCTGTTTGTTTTTTTTTGTTAAGGAGTACGACAGGCATTTGGTTTGTGGCAGTGACAAAATTCAGAGGTTCTCAAACTATTGAACTATGCCTCCACGATGACTCTCTTTCAAGAGCTTAATGCTACTTTTTTAGAGGCAACGTGGAAGATCTTTTTGGCAAGAATATTGTTTTCTCATCAAACATAAAAATGATTGCCGAAATCCTAAAAATAACATGGTTGCGACAAATATGTTACATGTTACATGTTCAATGTGAAAAAGTGTCATGTTTGATGTGATTCTATCCCTTTTCTGGGTGTAGTTTTTAATAAATGACTTTTCAAAATAAAATAAAAATAAAAACTAGACCTAGTTCAAAATGCTTATAACAAAACTTCCTATTTTTAAGAATTATTCTGGAAATCATTGAAATTGCGTTTTGTCAGTTATGAGAATTGCATGTCTCATTTCACCAATGTTGGTATCTGTAAATATTTAGGAAACTCTGACGTTCTCTACAGGTTCAAATTTGAGCGAATGATGATGATGATGGCGTCCAATTTTTACCATAACGACACTAAGAAGACGCCACAAATTCCATTCCACAAAAATTACGTTACGACAAACTTCCTTACTTCCTTTGGCTTTAGTATTTGGTAGCATTTTGGGACTATTTTTGTTTTTGCCAGACATTTGGCTAAACCTCGTTTAACGATTATTGTCTGTCTGTGTGTCTTTCGATACGATGCAATGTCAACGTCTACGACAATGATTGCGTTTAACTTACATGGTCGTTGGAACGTGCAACCGTTGGCGCCAATAACGCCACCCAATAAATGATGTTGACACAATGCAACAGACCAACAGAAAGTCCCCGTGAGATAAAAAAAAAAACTCAAACAAAAAATATTTAGGGAGGGATCCCCTCTAAACCTAAAGATACAAACGGATGAAATACAGAAATAAAGATAATCTGCACGGCAGATTGTGAGTTCTGTGTTTTTTTTTTCTTCAATTTGAAAGTTAGCACTGAGCAATTTCGTAATGCTCAGTGTTTGGTCTTTTTTTATAGGAATTTTTGGTCAACATCGCCATTTCATACCAATATGAGAATTTAAGACAATTGCCTTCATGCCATGCAATTCCAGACATTCCAAACTGCCTTAAGCCATTACAATTGGACCTTCGTAGAGTTGTTCAGCAGCCACTTACTTCAATCTCTTGACATGGTTACCGAATTTATTTCAGTTTTACCTACCTAGCTAACTACCCCACCCAGGATTTAATAACATTCGATTTAATTCATGTTCACTGTCATCGCAACCATTTTTCATAATTAACCATGGAAAAATGACTGCCAACAACTGTGGTTGGTCCTATAATAAGGAGATCCTCAACAATATATATGTAGCTGCTACATGGAATAAAAGAAGGCGTGTAGATGCTCTTCTAACATAGAGTATGAAAGGGAGACTTGGTAATTTGACTTACCTTCACAAAAAGAAATTTATTTATAATTACCTGAAAAAGAGATTAAAAAAATATTATTATTTACTTGATGTGTTTGTGTTTGTTAAAAATTAAGTTATTAAATTATCATTTAATAAAGATCATGTCCGGTTCCAATGGTCTTTACAGTAATGATTGTGGTAGTGATTCCGAGCCAAAGAAGCGGATAGTTCAAGTAAGCATAACTTAAAATCCTTTTTAAAATTGAGTTTTGCGTACTTGATTCTGAAAAACAAATTTTAATTTTAATAATTCTTTTAGCTTTTTTTCATGTGACCTCAAAGCCCTTTAAACACATGTTAACCACAACTTAAATTTCTAAATTCAGACTCTCTTTGTTGGGTAAATTTTTTTTTATTACAAACTCTTTATAATATTGTGTTGCCACCACGGCTGCCACAGTTTGTAGAATTCTACCAAAAATGGTAGATTTTTTTACTGTGCGGTAGATTGGTACAATTCTTGGTGTTTTGGTAGATTTGGCGAAATATACCAACGAAATATCTCCAACTAGTTAAGAAGAACATTAATTTTCTATAGAAATAAAATTTTTACAAGGTCTTCTATAGAAATTAAATTTTGACAAAATTTTCTATAGAAATTAAATTTTGACAAAAATTTCTATAGAAATAAAATTTTGACAAAATTTTCTATAGAAATAAAATTTTGACAAAATTTTCTATAAAAATAAATTGTTGAAAAAATTTTCTATATAAATAAAAATTTGACAAGGTCTTCTATAGAAATTAAATTGTGCCAACATTTTCTATAGAAATAAAATTTTGACAAAATTTTCTATAGAAATAATATTTTGACGAAATATTCTAAACAAATAAAGTATTGACAACATTTTCTATAGAAATACAATTTTGACAAAATTTTCTATAGAAACAAAATTTTGACAAAATTTTCTATAGAAATAAAATTTTGACAAAATTTTCTATAGAAATAAAATTTTGACAAAAATTTCTATAGAAATAAAATTTTGACAAAGTGTTGACAAAATTTTCTATAAAAATAAAATTTTGACAAGATCTTCTATAGAAATAAAATTTTGTCAAAATTTTCTATAGAAATAAAATTTTGTCAAAATTTTCTATAGAAATAAATCTTTGACAAAATTTTCTATAGAAATAAAATTTTGACAAAATTTTCTATAGAAATAAAATTTTGACAAAATTTTCTATAGAAATAAAATTTTGACAAAATTTTCTGTAGAAATTAAATTTTGACAAGGTCTTCTATAGAAATTAAATTTTGACAAAATTTTCTATAGAAATGAAATTTTGACAAAATTTTCTATAGAAATGATATTTGACGACATATTCTATACAAATAAAGTATTGACAAAATTTTCTATAGAAATAATAATTTGACAAAATATTCTATATAAATAAAGTATTGACAAAATTTTCTATAGAAATAAAATTTTGACAAAATATTCTATAAAAATAAAGTGTTGACAAAATTTTCTATAGAAATAAAATTTTGACAAGATCTTCTATAGAAGTAAAATTTTAACAACATTTTCTAAAGAAATAAAGTTTTGACAAAATTTTCTATAGAAATAAAATTTTGACAAAATTTTCTATAGAAATAAAATTTTGACAAAATATTCTATAAAAATAAAGTGTTGACAAAATTTTCTATAGGAATAAAATTTTGACAAGATCTTCTATAGAAATAAAATTTTGACAAAATTTTCTAAAGAAATAAAATTTTGACAAAATTTTCTATAGAAATAAAATTTTGACAAAATATCCTATAAATATAAAGTGTTGACAAAATTTTCTATAGAAATAAAATTTTGACAAGATCTTCTATAGAAATAAAATTTTGACAAAATTTTCTATAGAAATAAAATGTTGACAAAATTTTCCATAGAAATAAAATTTTGACAAAATTTTATATAGAAATAAAATTTTGACAAAATTTTCTATAGAAATAAAATTTTGACAAAATTTTCTATAGAAATAAAATTTTCTATAGAAATACAATTTTGACAAAATTTTCTATAGAAACAAAATTTTGACAAAATTTTCTATAGAAAAACAATTTAAAAAAAAATTTCTATAGAAATAAAATTTTCACAAGATCTTCTATAGAAATAAAATTTTGACAAAAATTTCTATAGAAAATTTCTAATGGCATAGGAAAAGAGATATGTTTGTTTCGAATTTATTTCGGCATACAAAACCTTTTTTCGGAAGGTTCAAGTGTGGTTCATTGTTAGGTTTAATGAACTGCCTGAGTTTATTCTGATAATTGGTTGATAGTTTGGCTGCAAGTAGAGGATGCTGATGAGGAATGTGGTAATTCTGAAACGTGCGTCCATCCAACCATCTTGCAGTCTATAGGGATTTGCCCAAATACATTTGACAAACATTCTTTTCCTCTGCTGGTTAAGCTGCACTTGTAGTTTAGTCAATGTATGCTTTTAAGCTGAAATAAGAAACCAACAGCAAATAAAATTTCGACAAAATATTCTATAAAAATAAAGTGTTGACAAAATTTTCTATATAAATAAAATTTTGAAAAAATTTCTCACAGATGAAAAAAATTACAAAATTTTCTATAAATTCAATATAACATATTTAAAAATTTTATTTTTTTTTAATTACGGTCTTACTAAAGTCTATTGTAAGTTCTCCCTTTTTGTAGAAGAAGTAACTTTCCCTTGTTGGTGCAAGGTAAAATCGTTCAAACATTTAAAATTCGACACACTTACAATTAAAGAGATATTTATACACACAAAACATTTTCGCAAATATGATTATAATGGATATAATATTATAAATATTGAAGTAAAAACACATTTCTTTCGAAAAAAAAACATTTTTTTCATACTAACCACAAAAATTTGACAAAAAAATTCAAAATAAGATTTTGTTTTTAAATTTGGTAGAATTTTTGGTAAAATTTTTTTCAAATTTTGGTAGATTGTTTTTGGCACGAGATTTTATTTAATTTAACTCTCCACCATAGGATGGGGGGGTGTATTAACTTTCTCATTCCGTTTGTAACACACCGAAATATTGCTCTAAGACCCCATCATAAAGTATATATTGTGGACCGTGGTGAAATTCTGAGTCGATCTAACAGGTTGGCTGATAAGTCCCCGGTCTAACAAAGAAAAAACACATTTTTTTGTCAAAATTCGTTTTTATTATTCGACATAGTTCCCTTCAAGAGCGATACAACGATTATAACGACCTTCCAATTTTTTGATACCATTTTGGTAGTACTCCTTCGGTTTTGCCTCAAAATAGGCCTCAGTTTCGGCGATCACCTCTTCATTGCAGCCAAATTGGCTTGCGGAGCCTCTAAGAAAAGCAAATTTCATCCGATCCGGCTAAAAATTGGTATATGGTGTTAGTATATGGTCTCTAACAACCATGCAAAAATTGGTCCACATCGGTCCATAATTATATATAGCTCCATATAAACAAATCCCCCGATTTGGCTTGCGGAGCCTCTAAGAGAACCAAACTTCATCCGATCCGGCTGAAATTTGGTACATTGTGTTAGTATATGGTCTCTAACAAGCATGCAGAAATTGGTCCACATCGGTCCATAATTATATATAGCCCCCATATAAACCGATCCCCAGATTTGACTTGCGGAGACTCTAAGAGAAGCAAATTTCATCCGATCCAGCTGAAATTTGGTACGTGATGGTAGTATATGATATTTAACAACCATGCCAAAACTGGTCCATATCAGTCCATAATCATATATAGCCCCCATATAAACCGATCCCCAGATTTGGCTTGCGGAGCCTCTAAGAAAAGTAAATTTCATCCGATCCGGTTGAAATTTGGTACATGGTGTTAGTATATGTTTTTAACAACCATGCAAAAATTGGTTGATATCGGTCCATAATTATATATAGACCCCATATAAACCGATCCCCAGATTTGACCTTCGGAGCCCCTTGGAAGAGCAAAATTCATCGGATTCGCTTGAAATTTGGTACGTGATGTTAGTATATGGTATCCAACAACCATGCAGTAATTTGTTCATATCAGTCCATAATTATATATAGCCTCCATATAAACCGATCCCCAGATTTGACCTCCGGTGCCTTTTGGAGAAGCAAAATTCATCCGATCTGGTGGAAATTTGGTACGTGATAGTAGCATATGATATTTAACAGCCATGCCAAAAGTGGTCCATATCAGTCCATAATCATATATAGCTCCCATATAAACCGATCCCGAGGTTTGGTTTTGGAGGAGCAAATTTCATCCGAGTCAGTTGAAATTTGGTACATTTTCATAGGAACGTGCTAAACGTGTTTGTTGAGAATTTTTGTGAGGAATTTTAAATTGGGTGATTTTGGGGACAAGATCGTCTAATTTCGTCCCAATTCGGGGATAAGAGCCGGAAATATACTGGCAACAACTACGAGAGAAGTTCACTTCCTATTGTATCGAAAAAGAAAAGATAGTCGGAGTGAGTCTGTAACAATACAAACCCGGTTTTCATAAGCTAACATAACCTAACTTAACGCAATACCTTTGTGAAACCTTTCATAATTGTGAGTGTAATTTTGGTCTGTGAGGAGAGTTCATCAGATTCGATGTTTCTTAATTGATTTAAATTGAAAGAGCGTGCTCTCTACCCTCTGTGAGAATATAAGAATTCAAAAGCCCTTAAAAGATGTTCGACATAATTGATTAACGTAAAATTTTGTCCATCCCAAAATAGCAAAGCGGTGTTCCAATGGCTCTGAAGATCGTGGCAAAAAGTCATTAATCTTATCACAAAACTTCGATTTGACCTAAGTAAACCATGTTCATTTCAATGTCTATCTGTGTACACACATACGGGCAGTAGCAACATACACGAATCCTGTCAGTTTATATATTTAAGCTCAGTGAGTTTAAGGACGTTACAAACGTAACCTCACTTTCAAATTGCATGTGACTTTGGATAATAGTTTGAATTTTTTCCTATCCCAATGTATAAAGGAGAATAACACAAAATTATGATATTTTTAAGATATTTATTAATCGGCTCGAAATCAAAGACATTCTTACATGGCCACTACAAAACGGAGGCCATGTTACTACAAACCACAAAAAAAAAAACGAAATATTTTCTTCCATCAACATGGAATATGCGTGTCAGGAGCTGCTTACGAAATTGTTAACTGCAGTAAATATTTTTACATTAAACTGAGAAAAATTTGTTTCGAGGAGCATATCCCCTTATCCCAATGGAGGAAATGTGTTAATTATAAGCATGTTATCCCATCCTTGAATTATGCATTAAAATTCCAAAACAATTCAAAGAGAACTGTTCGCAGAGCCAAACATTTGCAATTACTACACAGGTGACCGAAAAACCAACCCCTGCTTCTGTTAGAGCTATGCAAAAGTTTCGTTTGAATTTCACAATATTTGCAATAAATTTTTATTCCAACATCAACATAAAATGTCGTACTCTTATCCCAAGGGTGCAATTTTTATTTGATAGCTGTATAGCTTTCTGGATAATGTTTCATTTTGGAGTATGGGAATATAAACAAACATTTCATCTAATGGATATTTATGAAATGTGGGAATTGCCACAGACCAGTGGTCAAGTTGTGTGGTACCTTCATATTTAAGGGTTAATCAGGGGTTAGAGGATTCGGCTTTGATAATTCGAAGGTATCCACTGTTGGCAAAATGTTGTACGAGTAATCGTACACAAAGAAGCGGTCATCGTTGCACTGATATTAAATTTATGCTATTTTTTTGCAAAAACTTATTATCGGGTTTCAGTTTAATTTTATATATGTTTTTTGCGAAATTTTCCATAGCCTTTTCTAATTTCCCTTGACTCCAACTATGTGTCTTTATCACTATTATTAAATTTATGACAAATTTCCTGTCCGACGAGAAAAATTAAAATTCATTAGCTATTTTCTTAATCTGATAAGCGTATGAACCCTTTTCATTCAAGGGAATTATCGCAGGGATTGTCACTCACCACACATCCTCGGCCGTCAACATCACCAACACCGAAAGTTAACGCCATTCCTTATAAGATCTTCAAGGCAAAAGTGATTTATTCACATGTCCAATTGAATTGTTTTGCGCGTGCTTGGTCACCCAAATGGCTTGAGACAATTACCTGTGCAGGTTCATCCTAAAGGACAAGGTATTGATGGTATTTGCTTTAAGTTTGGATCTCTTTGTTATGGATAAGTGGAAGAACAAAAAGACAATCAAATGAAGAATGGAAATGAATCTCAAGCAGACAATTGATGTGCGCATGATTGACATGCCATGATCGAGAAATTGACATTTTTTTGGTCAATCCATAACAATGGACCAGATGAAAAAACTCAAAATACATTGAGAAAAATATTTGAGAGGACCCTGATAAATGTACTTTTATTTAAAATATAGGATTACAAAAGGCTTCAAGAAATAAAGCCCCAATAAAAAAAGACCCAAAACGAAAATAGAACACAGTTCCAATCGAGGGAGCCCGAAATAAGTCCCATGAAAGAAAATTCTCAAAATCACAAATGAAATAATTTCGCACAATTAGGGATTTATTTCGTAAAAATAGTAAAAAACAAGTAAGGAAAGTCTAAAGTCGGGCGGGCCGACTATATTATACCCTGCACCACTTTGTAGATCTAAATTTTCGATACCATATCACATCCGTCAAATGTGTTGGGGCTTATATATATAAAGGTTTGTCCCAAATATATACATTTAAATATCACTAGATCTGGACAGAATTTGATAGACTTCTACAAAATTTATAGACTCAACATTTAAGTCGGCTAATGTACTAGGGCGTAACACAATGTTAGTAAAAAAAAAATATGGGAAACATTTAAATCTGAAGCAATTTTAAGGAAACTTGGAAGCCACCGTGGTGCAATGGTTAGCATGCCCGCCTTGCATACACAAGGTCGTGGGTTCGATACCTACTTCGACCGAACACCAAAAAGTTTTTCAGCGGTGGATTATCCCACCTCAGTAATGCTGGTGACATTTCTGAGGGTTTCAAAGCTTCTCTACACAGAAAAAAAATTCACGAAAAATTTTCCAATTAAAATTTTAATTGAGTTTTAAAAAATTTTCAATTAAAAATTTAATTGAGTCAACAAATTTTTTAATTGAAATAAAAATCAATCACACAAATTAATAGTATCAATTAAATATTTAATTGGATCAATTAATTTTTTAATTGACTGTCAATTAATTTTTTAATTGATACTATCATTTCTGTGATTGAAGACATTTCAATTAAAAAATTAATTGGATCAATTAATTTCGTGATTGAATCAGAAAATTTTTTTTTGTGTGTAAGTGGTTTCACTGCAATGTGGAACACCGTTCAGACTCGGCTATAAAAAGGAGGTCCCTTGTCATTGAGCTTAACATGGAATCGGGCAGCACTCAGTGATAAGAGAGAAGTTCACCAATGTGGTATCACAATGGACTGAATAGTCTAAGTGAGCTTGATACATCAGACTGCCACCTAACCTAACCTAAGGAAACTTCGTAAAAGTTTATTTATGATTTATCGCTCGATACATATGTATTAGAAGTTTAGGAAAATTAGTCATTTTTATGACTTTTCGACTAAGCAGTGGCGATTTTAAAAGAAAAATGTTGGTATTTTGACCATTTTTGTCGAAATCAGAAAAGCATATATATGGAAGCTATATCTAAATCTGAACCGATTTCATCCAAATTTGGCACGCATAGCTACAATGCTAATTCTACTCCCTGTGCAAAATTTCAACTAAATCGGAGTAAAAGATTGGCCACTGTTGTCATTTGAGTGGAAATCGGGTGAACGATATATATGGGAGCTATAACTAAATCTGAACAGATTTTAATAAAATTTGGCACACTTGACTACACTACTAATTGTACTCCTAGTGCAAAATTTCAACCAAATTGGGGTAAAACTCTGGCTTCGGGGACCGTATTAGTCCATATCGGGCGAAAGATATATATGGGAGCTATATCTAAATCTGAACCGATTTCAATAAAATTTGGCACACTTGACTATAGTACTAATTGTTCTTCTTGTGCAAAATTTTAAGCAAATTAGGGTAAATCTCTGGCTTCTGGGGCCATATAAGTCCATATCGGGCGATATATATATATATATATATATATATATATATATATATATATATATATATATATATATATATATATATATATATATATATATATATATATATATATATATATATATATATATATATATATATATATATATATATATATATATATATATATATATATATATATATATATATATATATATATATATATATATATACCCTACAGGAAATGAATCAACCACAGGACCGGTACAGGACTAGTCCCTGGTGTGCATGGACCAGCCCTAGTTCTGGTCAAGACGTATGGAAGGGACCAGTCACTTCAACATTGGTTTGTCATTGACGGGGTAAATTTACACTTTAGGACACGTCTTGGACTCGTTCCTTAGGACACGTCCTGGGACATTTTAGTAGTAGCACTCCATAGACAGGTCCTCATGAACCAGTCTGGGACAAACTCTTAGGAATCTGTTTCAGTTTGGTTATTCGAATCGCACCAGAAATGAAAAACTTTTGAAATATATTGAACAATAGGTTATTCCGGTAATTGTACTTCACTAAATGTGTAGATCCAATAAGCTTTTTATATCAAGCGAGTATGGAAATCATTAAATTATGACTATTTAAAAACTGCAACAAACTGGATCACCGGTACCAGTCCTGTGATAGGTCCGTCAGTGACAATTTGCACCAATTTCCCGTAGGGTATATATATATATATATATATATATATATATATATATATATATATATATATATATATATATATATATATATATATATATATATATATATAATATATATATATATATATATATATATATATATATATATATATATATATATATACATATATATATATATATATATATATATATATATATATATATATATATATATATATATATATATATATATATATATATATATATATATATATATATATATATATATATATATATATATATATATATATATATATATATATATATATATATATATATATATATATATATATATATATATATATATATATATATATATATATATATATATATATATATTACTTTTATTACAAAAATGTGTTCACGGACAGAAGGACATGGCTATATCGACTCAGGAGCCCACGCTGAGCATTTTTGCCAAAGACACCATGTGTCTATCTCGTCTCCTTCTGGGTATTGCAAACATATGCACAAACTTATAATACCCTGTTCCACAGTGTGACGTAGGGTATAAAAATCACTACAGAAGCAGAGAAACAGAATTTAATAAATTGGCTCCAAACAAAAATATTTTGTTTGTGCACTAATCAAATAATATTTGATTACATTCATTTCTGGCAGGCTGTAAGTCGAAATATGGCTAAGTGTAGGGATCTTTGCAGTACATACGTGCCTCCAAAAAACCCTCAATATTGTTATAATTCCAGACATATTCACGGAGAATGCCGGAGATACAACCATCATATGATGAAGAGACTAACGACGTGGACGGTAATCCAACGCCGGTTAATGAATATGTGGTGTGTGGGGATAAGACCATAGTTGGCACAGATGGTAGAATTCTACAAAAACTGGTAAAAATAAAATTTTGAAATTCAAATCTTGACAATATTTTCCATAGAAATAATCGTTTCTTTAGAAACTCAAATTTTGACAAACTTTTCTATTTTTTTTTATTTATTTATAATTTTAACAAAAATTTCCGCAGAAATAAAATTTTGACAAAATTTTCTATGGAAATAAAATTTTGACAAAATTTTCTATAGAAATAAAATTTTGACAAAATTTTCTATAGAAATAAAATTTTGACAAAATTTTCTATAGAAATAAAATTTTGACAAAAGTTTCTGTAGAAATAAAATTTTGACAAAATTTTCTATAGAAATAAAATTTTGACAAAATTTTCTATAGAAATAAAATTTTGACAAAATTTTCTATAGAAATAAAATTTTGATAAAATTTTCTATAGAAATAAAATTTTATTAAAATTTTATATAGAAATAAAATGTTGACAAAATTTTCTATAGAAATAAAATTTTGACAAAATTTTCTATAGAAATAAAATTTTGAAAAAATTTTCTGTTGGAATAAAATTTTGAAAAAATTTTCTGTTGGAATAAAATTTTGACAAAATTTTCTATAGAAATAAAATTTTGACAAAATTTTCTATAGAAATAAAATTTTGATAAAATTTTATATCGAAATAAAATTTTGACAAAATTTTCTATAGAAATAAAATTTTGACAAAATGTTATACAAAAATAAAATTTTGACAAAATTTTCTGTAGAAATAAAATTTAAACAAAATTGTCTATAGAAATAAAATTTGGACAAAATTTTCTATAGAAAGAAAATTTTGCAAAAATTTTCTATAGAAATAAAATTTTGGCCAAATTTTTGTTTGTTTTCCAACCGAAAAAGTTATTCGACAAACTCTCAGTGTTTGCAGAAACCATTGATACAATTATGGTTTAGTCAACATCTTTGGAATCGGGCATGTCTTTTTTTCAGGGTAAGTTATTTTTTCTCACTGCGCATGTGTACACGCGTTGACGAAATGACAAAAACTCCCAACTAAGAGTAAACGAAAAAAACACAAAAACTCTGTAGTGGTGGTGACAATTCCCTCAACGACAAGCCAAGGCGCCATGTAAACCATTTACTAAGGATTAACTGCATTTAGATGGAGAATGGATCCTGGGACGAAAACTAAATAAGTCAAATCGTTTCAACCATCCATCAATGGTTGACGAGTTGGAGTTGCAGATGAATTCAGTGGCGTCTGGTTGTCAATTGTTTGTATTTTTCGAATTCATCTCCGCATCAAAGACGAACGATTTTTATATGGCATGGTGTAGGTTTCTTTTTTTTTTGCAAAATGGGTTCCCTTTGTTTGCGAGTGCAAAGGATGGCGCTAAATTGAGCTTAAAATTTTTCTCAAGATTGACGAATTATTTTTTTTTTGCCATTGACTTGTATGGACCATCGTTATAACTTTTTATTTTCCTTTTTTCATTGTGCCGATTTGTTTTTTCTTTCAGACGAGAGGTGAAGGAAAAAATTTTGCATTTTATTGTCTGGTGAATGGATCGTTGACCAAGATTGTTTGATTGAATGGTGAATTGGACTGATGATCCTTTGCTCCCAATTGTTTATATCGATTTTTCTTTATTGTGATCTGTTCAAGCCATCTCTTTTTTCTCAAGGCAAGCATGACTTAAAGCGGGAATATGCGCATAGTTTTAACTTCACTTTGATGGACTATCGCATGCATAACCATCAAAGGTAATAGGAACAGTACTATGACAGACCAAAAAAGGTATACTTTAATTTATTCATCCTGTTTTGTTGCATTTTTATATAGTGAGTGTGGAGAAAAGGAAGCTATTGATGGGATAGCGCTATACCATTTTATACAAAAAATATTATTGTTATAATTCCACCTGTACGTTATTTTTTCTAAAGGCTACCCTAAAATGGAAGGAACAGCAAGTTGGATTCTCATTTTTTTTTTTCGGCAAATACAAGAAAAATGATTTGACAACATTAATGTCAATAAAAGTTTCGTGTTAATAAAAGTTTCGTAGTTTGAAGAAAACATTGGAAAGATGTCTTTAGCGCCATAGGTTACGAACCAAGATGGCTGCACTTGTGGTAACATTTACAAAATTTGGGAAATATGAATTTTGAAAATCTTTATGCTTCATTTATGAATAATGTTTTCCTCTTTTTACACACAAAACCAAGGACAAACAATTATTAATATCAAGGAAACTTTCCCATGTTGGAGACATTTTAGCAGAAATATTAATTTCCATCAACTAAAATAGAGTTAAATTGTCGTGAATCGTGCGTGAGCGTGAGTCTGTAAGAGTAGGTTAGGTTAGGTTAGGTTATGTAGCAGCCCGATGTATCAGGCTCACTTAGACAATTCAGTCCATTGTGATACCACAGTGGTGAACTTCTCTCTTATCACTGAGTGCTGCCCGATTCCATGTTAAGCTCAATAACAAGGGACCTCCTTTTCATAGCCGAGTCCGAACGGCGTTCCACATTGCAGTAAACCCAGCATTACTGAGGTGGGATAATCCACCGCTGAAAAACTTTTTGGTGTTCGGTCGAAGCAGGAATCGAACCCACGACCTTGTGTATGCAAGTCGGGCATGCTAACCATTGCACCACGGTAGCTCCCTCCCTAAAGGATAGCTATCTAACTTTAAATTTGGGCTCAACAAAATTTGCGAAACATTACCAAAGCTTTGCATGTACACGTAAATGTCTGTTTAAACTTTAAATAAGAACAGATTTCTCAAAGTGAAAAATGTTTCTTAAAATAAAACAAGTATATACGGCCGTAAGTTCGGCCAGGCCGAATCTTATGTACCCTCCACCATGGATTGCGTAGAAACTTCTATTAAAGACTCCATCCACAATCGAATTACTTGGGTTGCGGTAACACATGCCGATGGCAAGGTATCTTAAAACTTCTTAACACCATCTTCTCAATTGTAAGTTAGTCCATACGGGGTATATAATGACAAGGGACCTCCTTTTTATAGCCGAGTCCGAACGGCGTTCCACAATTTTGGCACGGTTGTTAGCGGCCATATACTAGCGCAATATACCAAATTTCACCAAGTACCAAATTTCAACCGGGTCGGATGAATGTTGATCCTCCAATAGCTCCGGAGGTCAAATCTGGGGATCGGTTTAAATGGGGGTTATATATAATTAAGACCGGTGTGGATCAATTTTTGCATGGTTGTTAGAGACCAAATACTAACACCATGTACCAAATTTCAACCGGGTCGGATGAATTTTGCTCCACCAATAGCTCCGGGCGTCAAATCTGGGGATCGGTTTATATGGGGGCTATATATAATTATGGACCGACGTGAACCAATTTTTGCATGTTTGTTAGAGACCATTTTCTAGCACCATGTACCAAATTTCAGCCGGATCGGATAAAATTTGCTTCTCTTAGAGGCTCCGCAAGCCAAATCTGGGGAAGGTTTATATGGGGGCTATATATAATTATGGACCGATTTAGACCAATTTTTGCATGGTTGTGAAATATCATATGAAAACACCATGTACCAAATTTCAACCGGATCGGATGAATTTTGCTCCTCCAATAGCTCCGGAGGTCAAATCTGGGGATCGGTTTATATGGGGCTATATATAATTATGGACCGATACGGACCAATTTTTGCATGGTTGTGAGAGACCATATAAAAACACTATGTACCAAATTTCAACCGGATCGGATGAATTTTGCTCCTCCAATAGCTCCGGAGGTCAAATCTGGGCATCGGTTTATATGGGGGCTATATATAATTATGGACCGACGTGAACCAATTTTTGTGTGTTTGTTATAGACCATATACTAGCACAATGTACCAAATTTCAGCCGGATCGGATAAAATTTGCTTCTCTTAGAGGCTCCGCAAGCCAAATCTGGGGAACGGTTTATATGGGGGCGATATATAATTATGGACCGATTTGGACCAATTTTGCATGGTTGTGAGAGACCATATAAAAACACCATGTACCAAATGTCAACCGCATCGGATGAATTTTGCTCCTCCAAGAGGCTCCGCAAAGCAAAACCTGAGCGTCGGTTTGTATGGGGGCTATACCTAAAAGTGGTTCGATATATTTTCAATACCATCCGACCTACATCAACAACAACTACTTGTGCCAAGTTTCAAGTCAATAGCTTATTTCGTTCGGAAGTTAGCGTGATTTCAACAGACGGACGGACGGGCATGCTTAGATCGACTCAGAATTTCACCACGACCCAGAATATATATACTTGATGGGGTCTTAGAGCAATAGTTCGGTGTGTTACGAAAGGAATGACAAGGTTAATATACCCCCATCCTATGGTGGAGAGTATAAAAACATATTTTTCTAACAGTGTTCAATTTACAAATTTAGACTCGACTTCAAGTATAAATTGTGGTATGTTTCATATCAAAAAACATCTTTAAAAAAATAAAGTATTGAAAAACACGTCCTATTTTTGAACGCTTTTGTGCTTTGTAGTCAAGATAAAAAACACATTTTGACCTTAGCCAAACAAAATTTTCTTTCATGTAAAGATACTTCTTTGAAAAGTCTATCGACTTTTGGACAAGAAAGAATACTTTATATCAGAGAAATGCGTCTTCTACGCTAAAAAAAATCGCGTTCGTATTTTAAGGATAAGAAATATGTGTCCTTATGACAATATTTTTTTTCAGTGTACTGATATTTATTGTCTTTTAAAGAATTATTTCACTATGTAAAAACATATATTTTATTAGCATAATTTTTGAAATTTTCTTTGCGTGTACCTTTTCTTGAAGGAATAAATAAAATAAAGTATTTCGACGATTACATATTAATTAAAAATTTTAATTTAATGACAGATGTCAACAAGTGCATATGCAGACTCTGCCATTATGCGGACGGACAACAAATTTCTTGACAACATTTTCAGAGTCCTAACAATGAAAGCTAATGTGGCATTAGAAAAATAACAGTGCCAACGACATAGACGACAACAAGATGTAAAACAACATAACATGGATAATTGAAATGGTATTCGAATAATGTAATTCTGACACATTCATTGCAAAACTTAATATAAGGCGACACTTCTAACAATAGACAGTATAAAAAAATATCGTGTTGTGTGCCAATATTATTTTGCACCGAGTAGACAATAAACCAACATATGGGCAAGATGAAATTTGATGATAGAATTAATTTTTTTTTGCTTTGCACAAAATTTACTAGGCATCTTAATTTAGACTAGGCGTTATAATAAAATCTAATTAAAAAAAAACAAGTATATAAGGCCGTAAGTTCGGCCAGGCCGAAGCTTATGTACCCTCCACCATGGATTGGGTAGAAACTTCTACTGAAGACTGTCATCCACAATGGAATTACTTGGGTTGCTGTAACACTTGCCGATGGCAAGGTATCTTAAAACTTCCTAACACCGTCTTCTAAATTACAATGTAGTCTATACGTAGTATATATTAAACTAAAAACGACCGATTAAATACGTATATAATTAAGTTTAAAGTTTCTATAGAAATAAAATTTTGACAACATTTTCTAAGAAGTAAAATTTGGAAAAAAATGTTCTATAGACATAAAACTTGGAAAAAAATTTCAATAGAAATAAAATGTGGAAAAAATTTTCTATGGAAATAAAATTTTGAGAAAATTTTGTATAGAAATAAAATTTTTACAAAATTTTCTATAGAAATAAAATTTTGACAAAATTTTCTATAGAAACAACATTTTGACAATGTTTTCCATAAAAATAAAATTTTGGTAGATTATTTTTGGCTCGAGTGGCAACCATGAATATGAACCGATATGGACCAATTTTTGTGAGATTTGGGGATCGGCCATATAACTATAGACCGATATGGACCAATTTTGGCTTGGTTATTAGCGACCTTATACTAACACCACGTTGCAAATTTCAACCGGATCGGATGAATTTTGCTTCTGCAAGAGGCTCCGGAGTTCAAATCTGGGGAGCGGTTTATATGGGGGCTATATACAATTATGAACCGATATGGACCAATTCTTGCGTGTTTGTCAGAGACGACATTCTAACACCATGTTCTAAATTTCAACCGGATCGGATGAATTTTGCTCCTCAAAGAGGCTCCGGAGGACAAATCGGGGGATCGGTTTATATGGGGGCTATATATAATTATGGACCGATATGGACCAATTCTTGCGTGTTTGTCAGAGACGACATTCTAACACCATTTTCTAAATTTCAACCGGATCGGATGAATTTTGCTCCTCAAAGAGGCTCCGGAGGACAAATCGGGGGATCGGTTTATATGGGGGCTATATGTAATTATGGACTGATATGGACCACTTTTTGCATGGTTGTTAGAGACCATATACTAACACCATGTACCAAATTTCAGACGGATCGGCTGAAATTTGCATCTCATAGAGGTTCCGCAAGCCAAATCTGGGGATCGGTTTATATGGGGGCTATATATGATTATGAACTGATATGGACCACTTTTGGCATGGTTGTTAAATATCATATACTACCACCACGTACCAAATTTCTGCCGGATCTGATGAAGTTTGCTTCTCTTAGAGGCTCCGCAAGCCAAATCTGGGGATTGGTTTATATGGGGGCTATATATAATTATATAATCCATATACTAACACCATGTACCAAATTTCAGCCGGATCGGATGAAGTCATGCTAACCATTGCACCACGGGATCCACCGTGGTGCAATGGTTAGCATGCCCCCCTTGTATACACAAGGTCGTGGGTTCGATTCCTGCTACGACCGAACACCACCCACCTCAGTAATGCTGGTGACATTTCTGAGGGTTTCAAAGCTTCTCTAAGTGGTTTCACTGGAATGTGGAACACCGTTCGGACTCGGCTATAAAAAGGAGGTCCCTTGTCATTGAGCTTAACAATCGGGCAGCACTCAGTGATAAGAGAGAAGTTCACCACTGTGGTATCACAATGGACTAAGTGAGCCTGATACATCGGGCTGCCACATAACCTAACCTAACCTTGCTTTTCTTAGAGGCTCCGCAAGCCAATTTGGCTGCAATGAAGAGGTGATCGCCGAAACTGAGGCCTATTTTGAGGCAAAACCGAAGGAGTACTACCAAAATGGTATCAAAAAATTGGAAGGTCGTTATAATCGTTGTATCGCTTTCGAAGGGAACTATCTTGAATAATAATAACGATTTTTGAGAAAAAAATGTGTTTTTTCTTTGTTAGACCGGTTACTTATAAGCCAACCTGTTAGATCGACTCAGAATTTCACCACGACCCAGAATATATATACTTTGTGGGGTCTTAGAGCAATATTTCGATGTGTTACAAACGGAATGACAATGTTAATATACCCCCCATCCTATGGTGGAGGGTATAAAAAGCTTCAAATATAGGCTAAGACTTATTCTTAGGACCCTTACCCTTATACGCTTAAAGATGCAAATTTCATCCGATCCGGCTGAAATTTGGTACATGGTGTTAGTATATGGTGCAACTGTGCAAAAATTGGTCCATATCGGTCCATAATTACATATAGCCCCCATATAAACCGATCCCCCGATTTGGCTTGCGGAGCCTCTAAGAGAAGCAACTTTCATCCGATTCGGATGAAATTTGGGACATGGTGTTAGTATATGGTCGCTAACAACCATGCAAAAATTGGTCCATACATGTCTTAATTGGAGGAGCAAAATTCATCCGACCCGGTTGAAATTTGGTACGTGGTGAAATTTGGTACATTGCGCTAGTATATGGCCGCTAACAATCATGCCAAAATTGGTCCATATCGGTCTACAGTTATATATAGCCGATCCGCAAAAATAATCCAGCAAAATTTTATTTTTATAGAAAATTTTGTTACAATTTTATTTCTGTAGAAAATTTTTGTTAAAATTTTATTTCTATAGAAAATTTTGTTAAAATTTTATTTCTATAGAAAATTTTTGTTAAAATTTTATTTCTATAGAAAATTTTGTCAAAATTTTATTTCTATAGAAAATTTTGTTAAAATTTTATTTCTGTAGAAAATTTTGTCAACATTTTATTTCTATAGAAAATTTTGTCAAAATTTTATTTCTATAGAAAATTTTGTCAAAATTTTATTTCTATAGAAAATTTTGTTAAAATTTTATTTCTGTAGAAAATTTTGTCAACATTTTATTTCTATAGAAAATTTGTCAGACTGAATTATTTACGTATTTAATCGGCCTTTTTTGTTTAATATATTCCCCGTATAGACCAACTTAACTTAACTAACTTGAGAACACGAAGTTTTAAGATACGTTGTCATCGGCAAGTGTTACAGCAACCCAAGTAATTCGATTGTGGATGACAGTCTTTAGTACAAGTTTCTATGCAATCCATGGTGGAGAGTCGGCCTGGCCGGACGGCCGTATATACTTGTTTACCTTAAATCTAAGGATTCAATATTTCATTTATTTTAAGAACGATTTGTTTTTATATCAAAAATTGTTTTTCTTTACCTTAAGGACAAGTGGCCTTAGTTCAAAGACACACGACTTTAAAGGAGGGACGCAAATTTACAAAATGTATGTCCTAAATTTACGAAACAATTTTGAAACGAAGATTAAAAACTTTCTTTTAATTAAAATTTCATTGTTTTGTAAACTTTTATACAACGTAAATAATTTGTTCAGTGTACATTCAAATTCCATGAACCACAAAATTCAATTCAATCGGCTCGGGTTAATCCAAAAATAGGATCGTGGTGTTTCGAAACACGTCTATGATATCGCAACATCGTATGGGCCGGAAAATAAACACCAGTCGACTGTTCGACACCTAAGGAAGCCTTATTTCACTTCTCCGCTTCTTTGGCACGGAATAAATGCCAACATCATAAGTGTAAAGAAAAAAACTTTTGAACCGGGCAGGCATTTTTTCAGTGCATAAAAGTAGATTTTCGACGTAGGGACTTCTTGTCAAAGTGTTTTCCGAACTCGCAAGTATTTCAATAAACTCCATTATATATTTCCAAAAACAATATAGCAATATGTGCCCAGTAAGCTCGATTTCTATTAATGCTAATTTTGAAAACATTTTATGTTTTTGCTTTTGACATAACATATCCCAGTTAACACCATTGTGGACAGTATGGAACCAAACAACCATGTGACCAACATATCCACCAACCAATGGTATGTTTGCCCATATGAGCATGCTGGTGTTGGTCAACAGTCATGGTTTAAACCTAAATTCTATTATGGTTCATCGTGTTTTCAGTCGTTATAGAAAAAAAAGTGCAACATGGAATTTAAAATACCTAGACCGCGAGAGAGAGAAAGCAACAGCATGATAACCCCTTCAACGTTTCCCGCCAAAAATAACATATAGCACGTCGTTATGTCACAAAATAGTGTTGAGGTTATCAATATCTGGTGTTAGTTGCGCGTGGTTTAGCCACAATACGTTTGAAGGGAACATTAGGAAGGATCTGTGTTAATGAGCAAGGCCAATGGCTTAATGCTCTAACAGGTTGGCTGATAAGTCCCCGGTCTGACACATAGATGGCGTCGCTAGTATTAAATGCATATTATTTTTATATAGTACCAACCTTCAAATGATTCGTGTCAAAATTTGACGTCTGTAAGTCAATTAGTTTGTGAGATAGAGCGCCTTTTGTGAAGCAACTTTTGTTATTGTGAAAAAAATGGAAAAAAAGGAATTTCGTGTTTTGATAAAATACTGTTTTCTGAAGGGAAAAAATACAGTGGAAGCAAAAACTTGGGTTGATAATGAGTTTCCGGACTCTGCCCCAGGGAAATCAACAATAATCGATTGGTATGCAAAATTCAAGCGTGTTGAAATGAGCACGGAAAACGGTGAACGCAATGGACGCCCGAAAGAGGTGGTTACCGACGAAAACATCAAAAAAATCCACAAAATGATTTTGAATGACCGTAAAATGAAGTTGATCGAGATAGCAGAGGCCTTAAAGATATCAAAGGAACGTGTTGGTCATATCATTCATCAATATTTGGATATGCGGAAGCTCTGTGCAAAATGGGTGCCGCGCGAACACACATTTGACCAAAAACAACAACGTTTTGATGATTCTGAGCGGTGTATGCAGCTGTTAACTCGTAATACACCCGAGTTTTTCCGTCGATATGCGACAATGGATGAAACATGGCTCCATCACTACACTCCTGAGTCCAAACGACAGTCGGCTGAGTGGACAGCGACCGGTGAACCGTCTCCGAAGCGTGGAAAGACTCAAAACTCCGCTGGCAAAGTAATGGCCTCTGTTTTTTGGGATGCGCATGGAATAATTTTTATCGATTATCTAGAGAAGGGAAAAACTATCAACAGTGACTATTATATGGCATTATTGGAGCGTTTGAAGGTCGAAATCGCGGCAAAACGGTCCCATATGAAGAAGAAAAAAGTGTTGTTCCACCAAGACAACGCACCGTCCCACAAGTCATTGAGAACGATGGCAAAAATTCATGAATTGGGCTTCGAATTGCTTCCTAACCCACCGTATACACAGAGAAGTTATTGGTTGAAAATCGATAGCTGTAATAAAAATTCTGCATTTACAATGAAATCAAAGTTGTGTCAATCTATTTACTTTATTTACAACCATTATTTCGTTCCTTCTACCATTTGGCGCTTATTATTATAGATTTTTGTTTATAATACAAGTCAAATAGTTGTCTGAACTAACTGTTTCTCTTTTGAAAAATTTTTATCGAATTCGATAAGCACAACCAACCTTATAAACCCCTCATAACTGTCATTTAGTATTCAGAACTTTCAATTGATACTCACAGCCGAATTGCTTTGGAGTTTTTTTAATGTCAATAAAGTTATTACCAATTATCAATGTTGAAGGAAAACGTGTTTTTTTTTTAATTTAAGATAAAAACCACTGAAAACGGAAAAAATGTCAGCCGTTTCCAAGTTTATTTGACTCCTCGGTGGACTGGCTGTCAACTCGCGCAGGCTTCAGGTTACCCAAGGCACGAGTCAAATACAAAATCGAGTTACATATATATGTAGTTTTAGATGTGGAACAATTTTAGTGCCTTAAAGGGCAAAATTTTAAACCATGTAATGACTTTAATGCGGCTGCTAAAGAAGTGGCGAGTAGATTTTTATTTTTTTTTTTAACTCCACACTAATTTCTTGACTTAATTTGTAGTGTTTTTAGACTGGCTATGTTGGTCCATTTTATGGTATACCACTATGTGCTCAGGTCGGACCCCATTTACTAAGGTACTAAGAGTCGTAAAGATTTAACTCCAATTGCCTGTCAGTTCTGCAATCCATGCTAGCGGCTATACTTTTTAAGGTGAACATTTTTTAAAATTGTTATCAATGTATTGTATTCAGGTATAAAGTGATTTTATGTACGTTTCTATTATTTAGAAATATAAATAAAATACAATATTTTGAGGAAAAAATTATTTTCAATTCGGTTAAGGTAAAGTTGGGCGATACAACCAAATGAAGAAGGGAGCAACGACCAATTTCATTGTCTAATACAACCAACTCCATATACTGTATTAGTTGGATTTCCCATAATTCGATTGAGTCGACCGAATTTGTCGGGTATCACAATTGCCAGCAGATAGTTGTTGTAACTGCCAAAAGGAGGTTGGCAATAAAATCGATTATCACAACCAATCTGTACTCTCTGTGTATTCTCCAGATATGGCCCCCAGCGACTTTTTGTTGTTCTCAGACTTCAAAAGGATGCTCGCAGGGAAAAAATTTGGCTGCAATGAAGAGGTGATCGCCGAAACTGAGGCATATTTTGAGGCAAAACCGAATGAGTACTACCAAAATGGTATCAAAAAATGTGAAGATCGTTATAATCGTTGTATCGCTCTTGACGGGAACTATGTTGATTAATAAAAACGAATTTTGACAAAAAATTGTGTTTTTCTTTGTTAGACCGGGGACTTATCAGCGAACCTGTTATTAAAGTCAAGTTGAAAAGCCCGTCAAACGACGGTCGAAAAAAAAAAAACAAATTGTTTTTGTTCTCGCACCACAAATTTCATTTTTGGAAAATGTCTTTCTGCTTTTTATTTGTGTTTGTTGTTCTTTTTGTGAACATGACTCGCTTTGTTTGGCCATAGCAACAACAACGAAACAGCCAAACACACATGTGTAAATGAAATGGCGCAAAACCTGCGAAAAGAACCTGCCTAATTCAGCGATGGAATCACTTGGAGAGTGCAATAAAGACATATTTCCAAACGTGCATATTCTTTTAAAAAATTTTGGTCCTTTGCCAGTTACTCAGGGATGGAAAATACAATTTTTAAGAAAGTACAAAAAACGTATTTTTTGAGTATTTTATTTGAGTACTTTTTACTAAATTTCAACAAAAATTTCACTGGAAAATTATTGTCAAGAGACTAAATTTTCTATATAAATAAAATTTTGACAAAATTTTCTATATAAATAAAATTTTGCAAAAATTTTCTATAGAAATAAAATTTTGCAAAAAAAAAATCTGTAGAAAAAAAATGTTGCAAAATTTTTTCTATAGAAATAAAATTTTGCAAAAATTTCCTATAGAAATAAAATTTGTACAAAATTTTCAATTGAAATAAATTTTTGACAAAATTTTCTATAAAAATAAAATTTTGCAAAAATTCTATATAGAAATAAAATTTTGACAACATTTTCTACCGAAATAAAAAATCGATAATTTAGAATCACATTCTTTTTTCGACTAAAACATTCTTGAAGTTCAATAAAATCCGGTTTTTGACTATGTCTTTTACAAAATCGAGATTTTCTTCCCACATGAACATGTTTGTTTTGCCATATTTGTAAAAGACTATTAGCAAATAAGGTTGATAAAGACTTTCTCAAAATATTAAAATATTTTGTCAAAGCTATTGTACCATAAATCTGATATCGACTCAAAAATGTCTACACAAAAGGTACTAAATCATTCGCGGGGGTACTACGGTACTGACCGGGGTGAAAAAGCATTGAAAAAAGTACTATAGTACTGAATTTTCCATCCCTGCAGTTACTACGTACCCATCCGAACTTTCATTTTCAACAATGAAGAGATTAAAGACGTATCTTAGAAATTCGACTAGCGAGAGTAGACTCAATGGATTGGCATTAATGTCGGTTCATCGCCGAATAAATGTGCCGACTGATGAAGTAATTGATTTTTTTGCTGCCCAAAAAGCCCGTCGGCTCAATTTAATATTATAAAACTAGTAAGTAAAGTCTAAAGTCGGGCGGAGCCGACTATATTATACCCTTCACCACTATGTAGACAAACATTTATGTTACCATCTCAAATACTTAAAATTTGCTGGGAGCTATATAAATGTTTACATTTCCAGATACAAATACTTTTAATGGAAACAATTTTTTGTACTTCTACAAAAACTCTAGAATTAAAATTTAAATCGGCTAACGCGCTGGGATGAAACACAATGTTAGTAAAAAAATATGGGAAATATGAAGCGAGAGAAATTTTAGTGCAATTGTACAAAAGAGATTTATGATTTTTCAGGCGATACATTTGTATTCGAGATATAGGACAATTAGAGTAATATTTAAAATTTTTGCTACTCAGCAGTGGCGATTTTACAAGGATATTGGTTAGATCTCGCCAAGATATGTGGTCAAGTGTGGGTTGTGATATATTATTCGGTCTAGTCGGGCGACTTGGAGCCTTATTTAAAACTCATCCGTTCTGTGGAAATTTTGGCATTGCAGTGTGTAGGATATGGCTAAGACATGGGGAAATCATCACAGAATTTTGTGTCAAGTGCGAGAATTTTGGCCATATTTGTATTCTCAGAGGAAACTATCCAGTCAATTGGAGGAAAATCCTATTGAAAATGGGTCTAAAATATGAAACAGTCTACCATATTTCCCTAACTCTGGTGTACGTATATATGGGAGCTATATACAATCTGAACCAATTTTGACTAAATTTGATATGCATAGTAAGAATAATAATTCTGCTATCTATGCGAAATTTCACGTAAATGGGAGTATAAATTTGGCCCCCCTGCTCATATTTATATATCTCGGACGGGATATATATATGGGAGCCAAATCTGAATCGATTTCAACCAAATTTGGCACAATTACCTATACTACTAAACGTACTCTTTGTGCGAAATTTGAAGCAAATCACGGCCATATAAGTTCAAATCAGACGAGATATATTTATGGGAGCTATATCTAAGTTTGAACCGATTTTAAAAAAAATTGCCCAACTTAACGATACTATTAAACGTACCCCTTGTGCAAAATTTGAAGCAAATCACGGCAAAACTCTAGCTTTTGTGGCCATATAAGTTCAAATCGGACGAAAGATATATATGGGAGCTATATCTAAATTTGAACCCATTTCAATCAAATTTACCAAGCATTAGTAGAATGTCAATACTACCCTCTGTGCAAAATTTCACGAAGATCGGTAGTAAACTTTGGCCTCTGTGGTCATATGAGTCTAAATCGGACGAAAGATATATATGGGAGCTATATCTAAATCTGAACCGATTTGGCTGATATTTTGTAAGAACATCGGTTGATAAACACGCTAACTATGACCACATCGGGGATAAATATATATGACAGCTATATCTAAATCTGAACCGATTTTTTCCAAAACCAATAGCGATTGTCTCTGTCCCAAGAAACGGCCAAGTTTGAGGACGATCGGACTTAAATTGCGAGCTGTACTTTGTGCACAAAATTACATATACAGACAGACGGACGGACAGACAGACAGACGGACATCGCTAAATCGACTCAGAATTTAAGTCTAAGCCGATCGGTATACTAAACGATAGGTCTTAGACTTTTCCTTCTTGGCGTTACATACAAATGCACAAACTTATTATACCCTGTACCACAGTAGTGGTGAAGGGTATAAATATTGTATACATACCTATGCATAAATAAAATTTTCTACACATGAGATTATATGAATATTTTTTTTTTTAAGTTGAACCCCCCCCGAATTAAAATCCTGGCTACGGCCTTTAGCCCAAACATTTTTTCTTTCATGTTATGATACCCATTTTTGAAAGAAATAACTTAATTATAGGGACAATACGACTTCATTGAAATGTTTATCGACTTTTGGACAAGGAAAAAAACTTTATATTAGAGAAATGCGTCTTCTATGCTAAGCAAAATTTGTATTCGTATTTTAAAGACATGAAATCTTTGACCTCACGACAATATTTTTTTCAGTGTAGAAAGTCATCATTATCTATCGAAAACAAACTTATGATATAAAAACAAGCCCCAAAGCTAATATGGGCATATGGTAACCAGCTCTGGGGATGCGCTAGAAAAAGTATTATTCAAGGTATTCAAATACTGCAAAACAAAATTTTGAGAGATATTGTAAATGCCCCTTGGTATATAAGGAAAAGTGATCTACATACATCAGCAAGCAGCAGACAACCATCGTCATCACATAAATCCGTAAATTATAGAAGCTAACGTAACCCGAAGACTAAGTCGATATAGATTTAAAGAGCAGATTTGCCCAGCGAATTGTGCATTAAATCACAAGCTGAATCACATTCATATTACTATGTATATTAAAAAAAAAAAAACTACTAGTTAGTCCTATATACTAAGGACTAGTCGTAGTATTATATTTAAGCAATTGTGTTATGGTTAAGAAATAAAAAAAAAAATCAACCACATGTAAAGAGAAAATCTTTAGAACCGGGTATGTTTTATTTTCAGTGTGAGATAGATAAATCAATTTGAGCTCTTTAATGGAGAAATCATATAGGAATTATTCCCATTAGCTTTAGTTCCCCAAAGTGTTAACTTTTTTGGAGTGTATATACTTATTTTTCCAGTGATGGTTTTGGCGCAGAATTTACATGTTTTCAGTTTAAGCCGCACAATACGAATCAATATTTCGATCTACCCCAATCAACTTCCATAGGACCTTTGCATATCTGTATGTAAGTACATCATGTAAATACCACTCTTGTTGCCAACGATACATAACATCTAACTCTAAGTAATAGAATTTTATGAAAAACATGGGATATTTTCAACATTTGAAAATGATGAATGTGTTTTTTCAGTGGAATTTCAATTTTGTTTGTAGATGTTGTGGTCTTGTTTTGTAAAAAGTTTTTGCAATTATTTTCAGTACAAAAAGTCAAATAGTTATGAAAACATAATTAAAACATAACCAAAAGTATTCAAAAGTCAATGTTGGGAAATGAAAATACAAACTGTGGCTCCGATAGTGCAACGTTAACTAGTGAACTTTTCAACAGCACTCTGGACATGTCTGTCACCTTGATATTCATATTTCATGCAGTCTATTTCATGTAACAGGTTGGCTGATAAGTCCCCGGTCTAACAAAGAAAAACACATTTTTTTGTTAAAATTCGTTTTTATTATTCAACATAGTTCCCTTCAAGAGCGATACAACGATTATAACGACCTTCCAATTTTTTGATACCATTTTGGTAGTACTCCTTCGGTTTTGCCTCAAAATATTCCTTAGTTTCGGCGATCACCTCTTCATTGCAGCCAAATTTTTTCCCTGCGTGCATCCTTTTGAGGTCTGAGAACAAGAAAAAGTCGCTGGGGCCAGATCTGGAGAATACGGTGGGTGGGGAAGCAATTCGAAGCCCAATTCATGAATTTTTGCCATCGTTCTCAATGACTTGTGGTACGGTGCGTTGTCTTGGTGGAACAACACTTTTTTCTTCTTCATATGGGGCCGTTTTGCCGCGATTTCGACCTTCAAACGCTCCAATAACGCCATATAATAGTCACTGTTGATGGTTTTTCCCTTCTCAAGATAATCGATAAAAATTATTCCATGCGCATCCCTACAAACAGAGGCCATTACTTTGCCAGCGGACTTTTGAGTCTTTCCACGCTTCGGAGACGGTTCACCGGTCGCTGTCCACTCAGCCGACTGTCGATTGGACTCAGAAGTGTAGTGATTGAGTCATGTTTCATCCATTGTCACATATCGACGGAAAAACTCGGGTATATTACGAGTTAACAGCTGCAAACACCGCTCAGAATCATCAACACGTTGTTGTTTTTGGTCAAATGTGAGCTAGCGTGGCACCCATTTTGCACACAGCTTCCGCATATCCAAATATTGATGAATGATATGACCAACACGTTCCTTTGTTATCTTTAAGGCCTCTGCTATCTCGATCAACTTCATTTTACGGTCATTCAAAATCATTTTGTGGAATTTTTTGATGTTTTCGTCGGTAACCACCTCTTTCGGGCGTCCACCTCGTTCACCGTCCTCCGTGCTCATTGAATTTTGCATACCAATCAATTATTGTTGATTTCCCTGGGTCAGAGTCCGGAAACTCATTATCAAGCCAAGTTTTTGCTTCCACCTTATTTTTTCCCTTCAGAAAACAGTATTTTATCAAAGAAAAGAAATTCCTTTTTTCCATTTTTTTAACAATAACAAAAGTTGTTTCCCAAAAGACGCTCTATCTCACAAACTAATTGATTTACAGACGTCAAATTTTGAAACGAATCAGTTGAAGGTTGGTACAATATAAAAATAATATGCATTTAATACTAGCGACGCCCTCTATCTGTCAGACCGGGGACTTATCAGCCAACTTGTTATATTATATATTGAACCGAGTTTTTTTTGGATAGGTTGATACCAGTTTCTGATGGGGTTAAGTAAACGAGAAAAGATATTTTTGTCTTTAAACACGAAATTAATTGGTCCGAATAATTTATTTAATTACAAGATTAGACTTATAGTATAATTTAGGAATAATACTAGAAGACAATAGCATTGGCTACAGAGGTAATCAGCTATGGTCCGGTTAAATTTCAATCGAAATTTCTGCGATCACAAAAATTATTGTACGCTCCATCATAGGAAGGGGGTATACTAACTTTTTCATTCCGTTTGTAGCACTTCGAAATATTGTTCTCAGATCCCATCAAATATATATTTTGAATCGTGGTGAAATTCTGAGTCGATCTAGCGATGCACGTCCGTCCGTCTGTTGAAATTACGATAACTTCGGAGAGAAACCAGCTATCGGCTTGAAACTTTGTACACGTAGTTGTTATTAATGTAGGTTGGATGGTTTTGCAAATGGGCCATATCGGACCACTTTTAGATATAGCCGACTCCCAGATTTAATTTAAGGAGCCTCTTGGAAAAGTAAATTTCGTCCGATCCCTCTAAAATTTGGTAGGTAATGTAAGTATATGCAGTCTAACAAGCGTGCATGTGTTGGTGCAAAAAAAAAAACTGGTGGTATGTCGGGTTGGTTTAACTGGGCAAGAGAAAAGATGACGCGTGTCGTGTGGCCCTTGGTTACAAATTGGACATACGTCAGCAACGCTGCTATCAATCACTGATAAGTAGGAATTGACGCGGCTGCACTTGCCTGATCTTAATTGGGCTAAAACTACCCTAGTCTGTCGTGGGAGGTCTCTTTCCTCCGGTGCTATGGACGGTGGTCGGATTCCGAGAACAGGATTAACCTTGTAGCTTCTCACCGCTTCAGCTACAGTATCCTCATGAATCCTGTTCAAACCTGCCTGGTACGCTGCTTGATTTAGAGGCTCCCGTTTGAAGAGCTGGATCTCGCGCTCTAGATGATGTATATCAACCCTTACCTTCCTGGGCGGTGGTTGTTTATCCATGAGATGGTGGTTTGGATGATTACTGCGATAATAACCCAGGAGATACTGCTTTGACAACATGTAGTTGTGTCTTCGCACATGGATGATCTTTGCCCCCACATAAAGGTGATCCAGGGGTGTGCTGCAGAGGTACCCAGTCGGAGTTCTAAGGGCAGCGTTCTGGCAGGTTTGTATGTTATTCCACTGCGTATCGCTAGTCTGTGGTGTCCACACTGGAGCTGCATAGTTTACCACTGACTGGCCAATTGCCTTATAGGTAGTTAACAAGGTTTCTTTTTCCGCACCCCAAGTACAGCCGGCAAGTGACTTGAGGACCTTGTTTCTACCACGGAACTATTACAAATTGCAGTGACATGGGCAGACGACCTGAAAAGGCTGTCGAATGTGACCCGAAGAATATTGGGGTAATTTGTGGTCGGAATTAGTTCGTCATCGACACTAATATTCAACTGCCTGTGTACTTCTGTCGTCCATGTAGTGAATAGTGTGTTTGAGAATTTGGTGGGGGACATCCTCAAGTTTCTCGCAGTGAAATAACTGGTAAGATTAGCGAGGTAGACGTTTAATCGATCGCAGATGTCATTAACATTGGGCCCAGATGCCATGATTGTACAATCGTCTGCGTATGATACAATCTCGACGCCGTCTGAAGGGTGTGGAATAGAGGATTGGTAGAGGCTAAAAAGTGCCGGATATATCAACCCACTCTGGGAAGCTCCATGTTTCACTCTATGGGGTCTTGATTTCCTGTCCTAAATTCCACGTACTAATTATCTGGCGCCCGCACAGATAATTAGACAGACGTGTTCTCGATGTCCTCGAAAAGTCTGACATAGTTGACCGTATCAAATGCCTTCGATAGGTCAAGCGCCACGAGGACCGTCCTGTGACACGGCTTGGGCTGATTGAGTCCCCTGTCTATAAATGCTGAAATGGCATGCAAAGACGTACTGTGTACTTTGATTAATCCATGTTGATGGTTAGCAGCTGGAAAATTCTCCACAAGGTTGGGCAGGAGTATTGCCTCAATTGTCTTGGCTACTGGCGAGAGAAGGGAAATCGGTCTGTACGATTCACCCTTGCTCGAATATTTGCCTGGCTTCAGTAGTGGGATCACCCTGCCAATTTTCCAATGAGAGATTCTAAGGACAAATTGAAGAGTCTGGTCAAGTACTCAAATCCCGGTATTCCCAGATGCTTCAGCATTAGCATAGAGATTCCGTCAGGGCCCAGTGCTTTGGATGGTTTCGCGCTGTTGATGACTTCGTTAACTATGGTAAATTGTGGTGTGTCATAGGCTCGTAGACCACGGATGCGACGAATGGCTCTCCTTTTCGCTCTATTACTGATCGACAAACAGTCGGTTGAATAATGTGGCGCACCTCTTCGGATCAGTCACTGTCACGTCGCCAAAGGTGACTGAAATACCATCATCCCTAGTAGCGGGGTTCGAGAGGTTCTCACTGTTGACCACAATTTACCTGTTCATGTGCCTAGGTTACATTGCTTCAGGTGCTCTAACCAAGTGTTCCGCTTGTGCTCGTCGACTATCCTACAAATCTCTAGATTCAGTTCCCTGATTCTAGGAACAGCAGGGTTAGCACGACGGAGTTCATCACGCTCATCTGCGAGTCCAGCCGCTTCGGCTGGAAGTTGGGCCTCACTTGGGCAATTCGACCAGCTGGAATGAAGCCAGCGGCTGCTGCCTTGATGATGTCCCAGAACAACCTCTGGGCAACATGATCGTAGTTGACAGTGGTACTTTGTGTGCAATACATGATGCAAGGTACATAAGATTCGCCGTGATGATCGGTACATATGGGAGGTATACTACATAGTTATGTACCGATAGGGACCAATTTTTGCATACTAATTAAAGAACATGCCGAACTTCCACTGCATCAGTTGAATATTAAGGCTCCATAAGAAAATCAATTGTGGGGATCTGTTCAAGTGGGATTTGCAAATACTGTGGAACCTCTCAAACTTAGACACTACAAAAAGCGGACACCTCTCAAAAGAGGACAAAATTGAGGCGACCGTGGCTGTCCATCATACATCAATAAAATCTCCTTATGCAAAGTTTAGTAATTTCAACAGAGGAAGGATAAAGGTACATGTCTAGATCGACACAGAATTTTACCACTAATGCGCTTTAGAGACTATCAGTTATTCCGGGCGACAGTGCTCGTGTCGAAAATATCCCATATATTGTGCATATTATAAGTTAAGTCCGAAGGCATAATCGATACTGCTGCATGTTTATGGGATCGATAACACCTTTACTGATAATTTAGTCATCGCCGATAAGTCGTATCGATCCGACACACTGTAAGATTCATTACAAACACCGACATTCCGTCCGGAATAACTGATATTTAGTCTGTAAAGCGCATAACATGAATAACATATATACACAGAGAATACAGATTGGTTGTGACAATCGAATTTATTGCCAACCTCCTTTTGGCAGTTGTAGCAACTACCAGTTGGCAGTTGTGTCACCCGACTGATTCGGTCGACACAACTAATGTCTCATATGGTGTAGGTTGGGTCTGCCGACGACATCGGTTGTTGCTACCTTCACCATTCGGTTGTGCTGCCCGACCTTAATAGTGCTCATGACCAAATTAAAGACCAATTTCTTCTCAATTAAATATTATATTTTATTTTATTTAAATATACATAGTATAAATCAAAAAACAATGTATTTGATTAAATGTCTTTTGTAATCACGCTACAGCCTTCAATAATGAAGTTATCGTGTTGATATTCTTTTGTCTGCAGATAGGTCAAGTTTGAAAATCGGTTATATCGGCCCATGTTTTGCGTTCTTTATCATCGAGACACTGCAATTTCTATCCGATTTACTTGAAAATTGAAATCTTAAGTTATTATAGGTTCGCAAATGTGTGTATGTGTGGTATAAGAAGCGTATCGGTTTCATCTAACCTCAATAAAGGCCGATCTTCCGATTTGAATTCTTGAATCTAGAAAACCGACATTTTTATCCGATTTGATTAAAATTTGAAATACTTTATTTTTCCTGAAATTGTAAATCTAGAACCATTAATTGATATATCAAATTTGCTTTATACCGGTATGGGTTTGATATAATCCTCATTTACACCGCTCTCCTGTATTAACTTCAGGTAAAAAAGCGTAATCATTCGATTAATGCGAGTAAAGATATGTAGAATTTAGATTTGACATCATATTATAGGCAGATACTCTTGCACGCTTAGAAAAGAAGTTAAAAATTCCTCTACAACTCAACCAAAAATAGTTATTATAAGTCCAGAATCTTATGTAGTCTCCATATGTATAAACTTTATATCTATCTTCGGGAAGCATATCATTTGA
Source organism: Haematobia irritans (assembly GCF_050003625.1). NCBI lineage: Eukaryota > Metazoa > Arthropoda > Insecta > Diptera > Muscidae > Haematobia > Haematobia irritans. The sequence goes on from NC_134400.1 coordinate 169,973,337, forward strand.
ACCAATATCTTTGGGAGAGTCCTCCATGTTTGTTTGCCATACATGCTAGAAATTCGGTACATGGAGTTATTTTGAGTTATCAAAAAAAAAAATATTTTCAATACAAACCAATGTTTTGATTTTTTTGTCCACAGGAAACATCCCTTTCATTATGTGTTGCGATCCCATCCATGGTGAAGATTCCATAATTTGCCACATTCCTCGATTTAAAATTTCGATATTAAATATGAACATTTTTCTTCTTCAATTAATTTTAATATCATCAAATGACATTTAAAAAGTATTTGAAATATCATTCGGCTGTAACTACTATATTGAAAATATTGGCTACTAACTGATAGTTAAGAAATGTTTTTACGGTTGGTCGTATCAACCAATTTGAATCAAAATTATTAAAAGGAGGTAGATTTGGTTGCCACAACCATTTATCTTGTGACACGACAGAAAATTTGTGGAAAATCTCACCAAATGGTTATAAATACGAACAAATACATGTAAATACTGAAAATTGATATGAACAACTTATATATTTCTAAATATAGAATGTTCCTAGCTACAACCGAATTCCAACCAATCTCTTCTCTGTGTGTATTGCATGGGGTCTCAGACTGTAAAGGCTATACGGAATCATAAAGTTAGTATACCCATCATTGAATGGGGGATGATAGAAAAATCATACAATGTTAAAAATTTGAACTTTGTCATAGGTAAATTTTCTTGTAATAAACATTTCGTCATTTGAACAAAGAACTAATGGATGATTACAGGTATCCGAAAATACCGAACTATTTGATATCCGTTCAAATACTCGTATGTACAAAAGGATATTTTAGGTAACATCTTTATTATTTTAGTTTTGCCCGTTTTACAAAAAAAAAAAAAAAATACAGAAACAGTGAAAATAACATATAATCCATCTTCTTATCTCTAGATGTACATATTAATATAACTTTGAATGAAAATACACAACACCAGTTTTATAATCCATATTTTTTTTACATCAAACTCTTGTCCGGTAGTATGAGAATTTCATTTATTGCAGTTATGGACAGTCGTCCATAACATGACCCCCATCTATCCATCCATCACCCTTTATTCAATGTTTGAAACTAACCATCCGTTAGATATATGCGGTCGATGCTGACTCTGCTAGTCATTCCATGTTTTTGCTTTTCCTTCACCTTTTTCGGTTTGGTTTAAATTTTCATTTAGGGTTAGGCGTAGACATGTTTGACATGGAACTTAATTGAATACTGTTTTCAGTCAGTTTTTGGTTTGTGTAAAATTTTTTCATTATTTTTATTCGTTGAATTTGTGGCATGGAAAGTATTACAGTCATGTTTAGTAAATAAATATTATTCATTGTTTAACAAGTCTTAGATGAATTGGCATCTTTTTCAGTATTTCTTTTTGTTTTTGTTGTTGTGAGGGGCGTAGCAAATAAATGGGAAAGAGAAAAAAGCGCCATTGTTTTAATCATCTACCCCTATAGAAAGGAAGAGGAAGCAAGGCCTCAAGATGGTAAACGAGCGATAAGATATTAAATTTCTTTAATCAATCTTTTTGTTTTATATTATTGTACTTGATGGTTAGATGTTATGTGTAATTTAATAAGAAAATATAATTTAATAGTATACTTTGGACAAAATAGCTTGCCCGGTTGCATATATTTTCTCATTGTTGTATTTGAAAGTTATCTCCTACTTCTAAATACGTTTTAGCTTTACAATTAAGCCACAAAAAACATTGTATTTAACAACGATCTCAATAATATTGAAAATGTATATCCAATTTTTTAAGAGTAAAATGACCTCAGATCTGTAGAAGTTTCTTTCATGTAAAGATACTACTTTCTAAATGGAATCTCCTAACTCTAAGGGGGCAAAACGGTTTTATTGAATATACACCATCAAAAAAATCGCTTCTCTAACATATACCCCAAACACATTTTGCTTCAAGCATATATATTTTCAGGATTGGTCCAAACAAAATATTGTTTGTATTGTTCAAACATATTAAGTTTCACCTTAGGGCATATACTGGTAGTAAAAAATTTTAATGAAATTTTCTTTGTGTGGATATAATTTTAAGGTGTCAAGTGGTTAACATACTTCCATTATTTTACTTGTAGCATACTTTCTAGGTCTCTCTTTCTAAACACATATATGTTTATAGGCTATTTCCAAATTAATATATGTTTACATCTAAGCATATTATATTTACATATAATATTATATTTACATATAATACATAATATATTCTAACATATTAACATATATGTCCCAAACATGTTATGCTGGTTTATAAACATTAAATGCTTACACTTAAAAATATTGTGTTAAAAATTGAGTTCCAAACATATAATTTTTACACCCAAACATATGAAAAACAGTCTTTTTCGTCCGTGTGACTCCTTCTCGATATATTCTTTATTATTATGAACAAAAAACTAAAGAACATAGATTCAAATCTCACCAATTTTTTTATCAAATATGTTTTCAAAATATTATTTTAAAGGTTGCACATCACTTTCATTTTGTTTTTGTGTGTTTCGGCGTATATTTTTGTGGAAATATATTTTTTTCAATAAGAAATTGAAAATTCTCGTAATTTCATATAACTTTCATGGAAGTGAAAAAGTCATCCCCGCGGTGGTGAAATTTTTAATTTTTTTGTTACTTATTTTTTGATTTTCTTTTCTTTTTTTTTTCTTTTTCCAAAATTTAAATTTTGACGTTAAACCGCCAAATAGCGTATTTTCTAAGACTGGTCCAAATGAACTTCATTGGAAGTGGACCGATATGGAGAATTTTTTGCATGGTTATTAGAGGGTATATACACGTACCAAATTTCAACCGGTTAAGATGAAATTTATTCCTCCAAGTGGCTCCGGAAGTGAAATCAGGGGATCGGTTTATATAGGGGTATATCCCAGATATGGATAATTTTTTTTTAATCGCTATTAAAAAGGATACATCACTTATCAAATTTCAACCAGATCGAATCGCCTCCAAAAGGGACGGACCGATTCGGACCATTCAAACGCATGGTTATAAAATTATGCTCCTCCAAGAGACTCCTCAATTCCACTCTGGGAATCCGTTTATATGGAACTATATATATAAATAAGGTCAGATATGGACCAATTTTTGCTAATAGCTAATAGGTTATTTTGATACAACATGCACTCCAAAAATATTGCCCTCAATACAAATATCTTGTCCTTAAAATACGAATATCCGCACACTCAGAGAAGGAATATGATCACTCCGAACATGTTTCAAGAGCAAACTGTACGATAAATCAGATGGGCATCCTAATTTTAAACGTATAGAGCCTAATTTTAAACGTATAGCTCCCTAATTTTAAACGTATAGCTCCCCAAATCTAGCGTATGGTTGCCAATCAGAAACAAGGCTACGTTGCACAAACGGTATAATTCTCTTACCCCTACTGGAGCGAGTGAATCAAAGCCTATCGAATAAATACTCAGGTGTTCCAGAGTAGACCAATTTGTGGAGGAATACAAGGCTCTTAATGGATAACAAACTATCAAAGGATACACCATATAGAGTTAGTGAATATCGGGTAACAGAATCCCGGCGATTCAACCCAAAGATGTAGCGTGTTATACTATTAAAAATGACGTTCAATCTCCTTCGACTAGCAGAGTCACAGCTAGCGAATAATTCAGAACCATATAATAGACCTGGCAAAATGTAAGTCTTAGCTGATAGACGTCTGACTCCCAAAGGAGTAAAAGAATGGGTCGACCAAAGTGCATGTAGCATAGCATAGCTTTGTCCCACAGCGGAGCAGATATGATCCGACCATGTCAGTGTATCATTAAAAATAACCCCGAGATTCCTTGCCGACGCCACAATCGATATACCGATGTCATTAATACTAACATTGACATCATATCGGAGATTCGATTTCCTCTTACCTATGATAAGGCACTTTGATTTTCGAAGGTTTATGCAGAGCCCGTTAGCACATGCCCAAGTATGAATCTTCACCAGGTCCTGATTCAATCTGTCAACACAGTCATTGAGCTCCAATAGGGGACTTGAAATATACACTTGTACATCATCGGCATATAAATGTACCTTAGTGTACGATAGATGACAGGGAAGGTCGTTGGAATAGACAGAGAATAGCAGAGGGCCCAAGATTGACCCCTGAGGAACACCTCTGTTGACTGGCGGAGTTCCTGACAATAAACCATTTGCACTGACAGATTGCGACCGATTACACAAATAGGACCAAACGAGACGTGTCGCGGATGAAGAAAAATTATAAATATTTAATAACTTAGCACACAATATGTTATGATCCACCAAATCGAAGGCCTTAGAGTGATCAAGAAGAACCAGACAAGTAACCTCATTGTTCTCTAAGTTAATCCTTATATCCTCGCATACGTCTGCTAAGGCGGTTATGCAGCTGTGCTTGGGACGAAAGCCAGACTGCCTTTCAAATAACATTGAGCCATCAGTAAGATAGTCAGATAGTTGTCTATAGATTATCTTCTCAAAAGCCTTAGATAGAAAACATAAAATGGATATAGGACGGTATTCACCACCACCCTTAGGTATAGGAATAACTTTACTGTGTTTCCAAGCAGAAGGAAAAGTGCTGTTAAATAGACTGGTTATATATGGCAATAAAAGTGGAAGCAAGACCTTGAAGAAGCGCGGATCAATACCATCGTAACCAACAGAATTAGATTTCACAGATGAGATGCCAAGAATCACATCTGCAGAATCGATACAAGAAAACTGAAATCCATTCGTGTTAGTTCCAAAGTCCGAGATATTAATGTTAAAATCATAGAAATCATCAACTCTTGGAGTGGCAGGAATATTAAAAAATTTCATGTTCAATTCATCAACATCAACGTTGTCATTGCATCCAGAGGTTCTTCCTATACCAATAGACCGTATAATATTCCACGACTGTTTAGATCCCAAAGCCGACGAAAATTTGCGATAGAAATAATCCTTCTTAGCGCGTTTAATAGCAACATTCGCAAGTCTTCTCTTCTCGCGAAAATCATCCCTCAGAGCAGGGATTTTAAATCTCCTCCACCTAGTCGCCAAGTCGCGTTCCGATATAGCCAGACGGACCTCCTCATGGAACCAGGGCTTAGAGCCAGATCTAACCTTTCTCGTCTTCAAGGGCATGGTCAGATCCTGTAGATGTCTAATGTTGTATACCAAAAAGTTAAGTTGTTCGTCGGGGGAGTCCATGTCGTAAAACAAGTCCCACTCGATCTGCGAAGCCAAGGTACCTAAGTCGAGGTTCCTAAAATCTCTAAAGGAAAATGTACATTGTATTCTTTGAAACCTAAAACTGTAGGACAGGAAAATTAAGTCGTGTTTTGAAAAGCAAGACGCAGAAATCTGGTCATACAGTAAGACATTGCCTAGCTTACTAACGAAAAACAAATCAATAAGGCTACTGCAGGAGTGCGTATGGTGCGTGGGACTGGACGTATTAGTCGGCAATAGACCTAAGGACAGCATGGGAGAAGAAATATTATCATCAGATATTATATTGGAGTTAAAATCACCAGAAACCACGATATCATCGTAAGCGACTGACAAGTCCTCCAACATATCAAACAAAACTCACCATATCCACATGATTGTTAGGTCTATAGACACATCCCCCGGTCTAACAAAGAAAAACACATTTTTTTGTCCAAATTCGTTTTTATTATTCAACATAGTTTCCTTCAAGAGCGATACAACGATTATAACAACCTTCCAATTTTTTGATACCATTTTGGTAGTACTCCTTCGATTTTGCCTCAAAATAGGCCTCAGTTTCGGCGATCACCTCTTCATTGCAGCCAAATTTTTTCCCTGCGAGGTCTGGGAACAAGAAAAAACGCTGGGGGCCAGATCTGCAGAATACGGTGGGTGGGGAAGCAATTCGAAGCCCAATTCATGAATTTTTGCCATCGTTCTCAATGACTTGTGGCACGGTGCGTTGTCTTGGTGGAACAACACTTTTTTCTTCTTCATATGGGGTCGTTTTGCCGCGATTTCGACCCTCAAACGCTCCAATAACGCCATATAATAGTCACCGTTGATGGTTTTTCCCTTCTCAAGATAATCTATAAAAATTATTACATGCGCATCCTAAAAAACAGAGGCCATTACTTTGCCAGCGGACTTTTGAGTCTTTCCACGCTTCGGAGACGGTTCACCGGTCGCTGTCCACTCAGCCGACTGTCGATTGGACTCAGGAGTGTAGTGATGGAGCCATGTTTCATCCATTGTCACATATCGACGGAAAAACTCGGGTGTATTACGAGTTAACAGCTGCAAACACCGCTCAGAATCACCAACATGTTGTTGTTTTTGGTCAAATGTGTGCTCGCGCGGCACCTATTTTGCACAGAGCTTCCGCATATCCACATATTGATGAATGATATGACCAACACGTTCCTTTGATATCTTTAAGCCTCTGCTATCACGATCAACTTCATTTTACGGTCATTCAAAATCATTTTGTGGATTTTTTGATGTTTTCGTTGGTAACCACCTCTTTCGGGCGTCCACTGCGTTCACCGTCCTCCGTGCTCATTTCACCACGCTTGAATTTTGCATACCAATCAATTATTGTTGATTTCCCTGGGGCAGAGTCCGGAAACTCATTATCAAGCCAAGTTTTTGCTTCCACCGTATTTTTTCCCTTCAGAAAACAGTATTTTATCAAAACACGAAATTCCTTTTTTCCATTTTTTTTTTCACAATAACAAAAGTTGCTTCACAAAAGACGCTCTATCTCACAAACTAATTGACTTACAGACGTCAAATTTTGACACGAATAATTTGAAGGTTGGTACTATATAAAAATAATATGCATTTAATACTAGCGACGCCATCTATGTGTCAGACCGGGGACTTATAAGCCAACCTATTATTCGTATCACACATTCAATCTGAAAAGTACACGTGCGCCGTACAGTAACTACTGTGAAACTTCTCGGAAGTGGGCACTCACGGTCACCAAAATTTTGTCCACATTTGCCAGGTGTCCACTTATGAGAGGCTCACATTTTAATGAAATAATATTTATAACAAACTTCCCACTAAAATTTGCCACTTTTTTGGAAAGATTCAAATGTTTCACTGTATTTGTACGATTTTCTTTAATTTGGCCATATTACCCGCATTATTTGAGCGGTTTCCTTTGTTTTTAATAATGGACTCCATTTTAGTGTTATACTAATACTTTAGTTGTAAAATGAAGTTAGCTGCTATATGTAATAAATCTCTGGCAAAAACTTTAAATTTCTCCATCTAAAAACTATCAAATGTAGTCTCTCTCCGTCTCTCTTTTGCTGGCTTTTCGGTGTGAGCAAAGAACGCCTTTCAGTAAAATTTTTTGAAAGGAGCTAATATCGTCTTTTTTGAGGCAAAAATCGAAAAATAGGTATTTGCTTTTTTTTTGAGTAAAAAATCCTTAATATGCCGATAAATCGGCGAAATTGACAGCCGCGGTGGTGGGCATTTACAATTCGGTCCGGCCGAACTTTCGGACGTACATACTTGTTTATATTCCATTTTCAATTGCCTCTTGTTTCGATTTGTTTTTGTGGCACATATGGGGCACCGCAGTGGCAAATGTAAAATGTGGGAGACAAAATGTTAAACAAAATGTTAACATGAGAGAAAATCTATGTACTTTTCTGACTCTGATGACTGACTGTGTGGTTTACGACAAGAATCACTCGTACATATTGGTACTCGAGCATTACACACGAATAATGTAACTAGAGGAGACACTAGCAACAACAACAACAGTAACATCAACTACAATCCTGCCAACACCCGCAAAACATTTCTAAAAAATACGACACGTGTTATTGTTGTCACTGTTGTAGCTATAGCTGCCGCTGCTGCTGATGTCTATGTTTTTTGTTTTTTTTTTTATTCTCAGTGCTGCATATCGTATACACGAATAGTTAGATACATGCAATACCTAAATGCATTAAAACTGAAATGTCTCCACCTACTTTGTTTTGCGTATTCGTTGGATTTCCCTCCATTTTTGTCAGACTGATCAATCCCAAGTGCAAGTAAATATCATGTTAGAGAAACTCCCCCAGAATACCCGACGTCGGTTCATCAGAGCGACATACAATCGGCCATGTTATGCCATGTTAAATGTGAGGATCAGTGAAACAAACATTGAAATTGCATGTTAGAATTTAGATTGCAACAAATATAGACATATGTTCTAGCAGTTAGAGTCTAAACCCAGAGGGGAGTCAGCGACTGAAGAAACACATAGCGATGCAAAAGTAATATGTAACATATGAGTAATAGGGAAGCATTGTAAGTAATCGCTTCAATGGGAAGTAACAGGCCAATGGAAAAGTCCCCGGCGGTTTTAAATCTCATCTTTTAGACAATCTTTACTTAGATCCAAAGATTTTGAAGGTCCCTCATGGATTTTGGTATTGATTGCGAGCCAAAGATGCGACTTTTTTAAAATAAAGACATTTTTAGGGACCTTTAAATCTAGGATCAATTTAAATTAATTAACCTTTTCACTACCGATGTCCACTTAGAAGGACATTCGAAAAAGACACCAAATTCTATTTTTCCACTTAGTTTCGATTTATTTGTCGATGTTATTTTAAATTAGAGGCTTTAAATAAGCTATAAATATTTTCTATATTGATGAGCACTAAAATACATTTTTATAAACTACTTTAACAATAAATGAAAAATATGAAAATTTGAGACAATTTTTATACCCTCCACCATAGGATGGGATGGCTTGGGGAACCTCTAAGAGAAGCAAATTTCATCCGATCAAGCTGAAATTTGGTACATGGTGTTAGTATATGGTATCTAACAAGCATGCAAAAATTCGTCCACATCGATCCATAATTATATATAGCCCCCATATAAACCGACCCTCTAAGAGAAGCAAATTTCATACGATCCGGCTGAAATTTGGTACGTGGTGGTAGTATATGATATTTAACAACCATGACAAAAGTGGTCCATAATCATAAAGGGTGATTTGTTAAGAGCTTGATAACTTTTTTTTTAAAAAAAACGCATAAAATTTGCAAAATCTCATCGGTTCTTTATTTGAAACGTTAGATTGGTCCATGACATTTACTTTTTGAAGATAATTTCATTTAAATGTTGACCGCGGCTGCGTCTTAGGTGGTCCATTCGGAAAGTCCAATTTTGGGCAACTTTTTCGAGCATTTCGGCCGGAATAGCCCGAATTTCTTCGGAAATGTTGTCTTCCAAAGCTGGAATAGTTGCTGGCTTATTTCTGTAGACTTTAGACTTGACGTAGCCCCACAAAAAATAGTCTAAAGGCGTCAAATCGCATGATCTTGGTGGCCAACTTACCGGTCCATTTCTTGAGATGAATTGTTCTCCGAAGTTTTCCCTCAAAATGGCCATAGAATCGCGAGCTGTGTGGCATGTAGCGCCATCTTGTTGAAACCACATGTCAACCAAGTTCAGTTCTTCCATTTTTGGCAACAAAAAGTTTGTTAGCATCGAACGATAGCGATCGCCATTCACCGTAACGTTGCGTCCAACAGCATCTTTGAAAAAATACGGTCCAATGATTCCACCAGCGTACAAACCACACCAAACAGTGCATTTTTCGGGATGCATGGGCAGTTCTTGAACGGCTTCTGGTTGCTCTTCACTCCAAATGCGGCAATTTTGCTTATTTACGTAACCAGAAATGAGCCTCATCGCTGAACAAAATTTGTCGATAAAAAAGCGGATTTTCTGCCAACTTTTCTAGGGCCCATTCACTGAAAATTCGACGTTGTGGCTCGTTAGTAAGTCTATTCATGATGAAATGTCAAAGCATACTGAGCATCTTTCTCTTTGACACCATGTCTGAAATCCCACGTGATCTGTCAAATACTAATGCATGAAAATCCTAACCTCAAAAGAATCACCCTTTATATAGCCCCCGTATAAACCGATCCCCAGATTTGGCTTGCGGAGCCTCTAAGAGAAGCAAATTTCATCCGATCCGGCTGAAATTTGGTACATGGTGTTAGTATATGGTCTCTAATGACCATGCAAATATTGGCCCACATCGGTCCATAATTATATATACCCCCATATAAACCGATCATCAGATTTGACCTCCGGAGCCTCTTGGAAGACCAAAATTCATCTGATTCAGTTGAAATTTAGTACGTGGTGTTAGTATATGGTATCCAACAACCATGCAGGAATTGGTTCATATCGATCCCCAGATTTGACCTCCGGTGCCTTTTGGAGAAGCAAAATTCATCCGATCTGGTTTACATTTGGTACGTGGTGGTAGTATATGATATTTAACAACCATGCCAAAAGTGGTCCATATCAGTCCATAATCATATATAGCCCCCATATAAACCGATCCCAAGATTTAGTTTTGGAGCCTCTTGGAGGAGCAAATTTCATCCGAGTCAGTTGAAATTTGGTACGTTGTGCTAGTATATGGCCGTTAACAACCGTGCCTAACTAGGTCCCTATCGGTCTAAAGGGTGATACGGTCAAAATTCGGTCAAGGGTAAACGCGTGTAAATCGGTGAAATCATTTATTTAAAAAATCAAATTAAATTTCTTTTTCAAGTTCAATTAGTATAAAATTCAGGAAATATATTCAGTTAGGCTTTCGCTTTTCCAAATCCGAATTGCCGGGCCTCACGCTTGACACCTGTCATCAGATTTTGTACAGCCACCTTGTCCACCTTCTTCGCCGCAGAAAGCCAGTTTGCCTTGAACTGCTGTTCGTCCTTAGCAGTTTTTTGGTCTTCTTTAGGTTCCGCTTGACAATAGCCCAGTATTTCTCAATTGGGCGGAGCTCTGGCGTGTTGGGAGGGTTCTTGTCCTTGGGAACCACCTGCACGTTGTTGGCGGCGTACCACTCCATGGCCTTTTTACCGTAATGGCAAGATGCCAAATCCGGCCAAAACAGTACGGAACAACCGTGTTTCTTCAGGAAAGGCAGCAGACGTTTATTCAAACACTATTTCACGTAAATTTCTTGGTTGACAGTCACGGAAGCTATGAAAATGCTGCTTTTCAAGCCACAGGTACAGACGGCTTGCCAAACCAGATATTTCTTTGCGAACTTTGACAGTTTTATGTGCTTGAAAATATCTGCTACCTTTCCCCTTCCTTTTGCCGTATAAAACTCCTGTCCCGGAAGCTGCTTGTAGTCGGCTTTGACGTAGGTTTCGTCGTCCATTACCACGCAGTCAAACTTCGTCAGCATCGTCGTGTACAGCCTCCGGGATCGCGCTTTGACCGTCGTATTTTGTTTATCATCGCGATTTGGAGTCACTACCTTCTTGTAAGTTGACAGTCCGGCTCTTTTTTGGCTCGATGCACGGTTGTAGACGATTCACCCAGCTTATTTGAGGAATCTCGGAGAGAGAGGTTTCGCTTGAAACTACCGGCAACTTTCTACGCAATCCATGGTGGAGGGTACATAAGATTCGGCCTGGCCGAACTTACGGCCTATATACTTGTTTTACTGTATGTTTCTATTAAATTGACATTCATAAAAAAACTATAGCTGATACTTTTTCGTTTTTTTTTTTTTTAGGACAAATAGCGCTTATTTTCGTAAGGCCATTTGGTCACAATTCAAGAATCAAGTTTTTAGAACAAGCTCATATAGCTCTTGAAGTAATTGAGGTAGGTTCTCAAAATGACAATTTTTGTTCTACATGCTGTTAGTTCTAGTAAAAACAGATGAAAATTTTAAGTTTTTAACATCAGGTTTGTTTCGGTAGTGAAAGGGTTAAAATTAGGATATAAATCTGATTTTTATTCTCTTTTCACCATATACTAACAAAGATATTCCTGTACAAACAAATTCCAGCTTAAATCCAAAATTAAAATCCAAATTCTTTATTTTAACGAAATTTGTGTAAATTGCGAACCCTAAAAATTTTGACAAAATTTTGTATAGAAATACAATTTTGACAGACATTTAAACATAAAGTTTTAGACAAAATTTTCTTTAGAAATAAAATTTAGACAAAATTTTCGATACACTGAAAAAAATATTGTCGTGAGGCAAAAGATTTCATGTCTTTAAAATACGAATGCAAATTTTGCTTAGCATAGAAGACGCATTTCTCTAATATAAAGTTTTTTTTCCTTTTCCAAAAGTCGACAAACTTTTCAATGAAGACGCGTTGTCCTTATAATTAAGTTATTTGGCTTAAAAATGGGTATCATAGCATGAAAGAAAGATTTTTTGGGCTAAGGTCAACTTGACTTTAATAATTCAGAAGAATTCAGAAGAATTGAAATTGTCTTTAAATTTGTGGTCTTTTTGCATCTTGACTACAAAACAAAAATTCGTTCAAAAATAGGACATGTTTTTAAACACTTTCTTTTAAAGACGTTTTTTACTTGAAACATAGCATTATTTCTACTGGAAGTCGTGTATGAATTTCGAAAATAAAGTTGTCATTAACTTTTGATAGCATATGAAGAAAAAATGCTGAAAAAGCGAAAAATTAAAATTTGCTTCCTAGAGCCAAGTACACCAAACCAAAATTTAAAAGAGAATTGTATCTTAAAAGTATCCTTACTTTAATTCTCCGCTTCTTTGGATAGGAATGAATACCAAAATTGTTAAAGTAACGGCAAAATCTTTGGAACCGGGCATGCTTTTTTTCAGTATAGAAATAAAATGTTGAAAAATGTTCTATAGAAATAAAATTTTGACAAAATTTTCTATAGAAATAAAACTTTGACAAAATTTTCTATAGAAATAAAATGTTGACAAAATTTTCTATAAAAATTTGCAAAATAAGATTGTTTGCTCCTTAGTTTTTGGTAATATTTTCTCCAAATCTTGTTAGATTTTTTGGCTCGAGTGGCAACCATGGTTAAAAGTCACCTTAGCACATTGCACCGCCGACAGAGTTGCCAGAAGAACGTCTAACGAATATTTTAAGACTTTTCATAACCAATGAAAAACGAAAGCCGTTCATGAAATCGTGAACGCCCGTCCACTAAACTACGAACATTCCGTTTTGATTGTTAGTGAACGTTACCGTTTCATCTTGTTACCATCCGTTTACGATTTTGGAACATAATTTTTATACCCTTCACCACTACTGTGGTACAGGGTATAATAAGTTTGCGCATTTGTATGTAACGCCAAGAAGGAGTAATCATAGACCAACCTTTTAGTATACGGATCGGCTTGGAAATAAATTCTGAGTCGATTTAGCGATGTCCGTCTGTCTGTCTGTTGATGTATTTTTGTGTGCAAAGTACAGCTCGCAGTTTTAGTTCGATTGTCCTAAAATTTGGTATAGGGCCCTGTTTCGGCTCAAAGACGATCCCTATTGATTTTGGAAAAAATCGGTTCAGATTTAGATATAGCTGCCATATATACTTTTCACCGATCTGGTCATAATTGGCTTGTATATCAACCGATCTTCCTCAAATTCCGTGCATCCGAATATTTTATGAGTCTCGAAAAACTTAAAATTGCTTCAGATTTAAATGTTTCCCATTAGCCAACTTAAATTTTGAGTCTATAGATTTTGTAAAAGTCTATCAAATTTTGCCCAAATCGAGTGATATTTAAATGTATGTATTTGCGACAAACCTTTATATATAGCACCCAACACATTTGACGGATGTGATATGGTATCGAAAATTTAGATCTACAAAGTGGTGCAGGGTATAATATAGTCGGCCCGGCCCGACTTTAGACTTTCCTTACTTGTTTCTATTAATGTATGATTATTTCCATTAACACTTTAGCAAGAAGTACTGATGAATGGTGGCGATTTGCGATACTTGTCTCCAGATAGGATCAAGTTAATTTTTTTGGTTTGTCTGTTATTTTATGTCTATGTGACTTCTTGAATTAGCCCTTTCAATTTAAATCACCATTTTATGCCATCCTAGACGTTCAACCCCACCATTCAGTAAATGTCAAACGATAATTAAATTTATGAACGTTTCTTATCACTCACTGTGATGGGAATTCCAATAAATTGGTCTAGGGGGCCATTAAAATCATGTTTTTTATGACGTATCATACGTCTTACATTTTTATTGGTTGTCGGTCGCTACGTCCAACTGTGGCCAACATTTATGGTAACCACCCACTTTTTCTATGTTGAGAATTATTCAGTTCCATGAAAAAGTCTGTTTTTTTTTATAAATATTTTGCAACCCGATGATTTCTCTTTTTATGTGAATTTTATTTATCAACAGAATGGAGGCAATTCGTCGGCCAGCATATGCTCTGTGCCGTCTTTCATCAGCAAATTACCGGAGATTATGTTCTGCCGTTTGTCGAACATAATTTCGGTGGATGTTGAACATTCGCTAAGACATTGTCTAACGTTCTTAATTTGTCATAAATTCAAATTTTCCGCCGACGTTTCAGTTTTTATGTTTGTTTTCCCCTTGTTTTCCAAATAATGTGAAATGTTATTGTACATAATGAGCTTTAGGGGATTTATTAAGAGTTTGTTTTTTGAGTTAAAAACAACAAAGGAATACATGAAACGGATGCTCTGAAGGTGGTTGGCTGTTAATATCGATGTGGAATGGCCATAATTATGGAACAAAATAATGATTCGTCTTTTATGTGAAATTAGTATTGCCCTATATATTTAGTGAAATTATGGATCGCAGGGAGTTGGGTTGTAGAGGAAACTTGAAAATATATTTTAGGGAAAAACTTCCTGTAATTAGCCTAGTAGATCCGAATTATATTATACTCTTTCCGAGGAGTCATTAAATTTTGAACTAAAACAAGTATATACGGCCAAAAGTGCGGCCTGGCCGTATATTAAATACCCACCACCCTCTGGGTACAGAAACCAAAAAAAGTTTATTTAATTTAGTTTAAATCTTTACTAAAATTAGTTACTCCGCTTGAAAACAATTATTGGATTTTTCCCGGTACATGTATTAACTTTAATCTGTTAAACATAGCTCTGACATATTAACAAATTTAAATAATTGTATTAATAAGTATCTGAAATATCAGTACTATATAGCAGTGGGGATGACATGAATTTATGACAGCAAATACACGGAATTAACAATGATCCAGGGTAAAGGGAATACACAGGGAAAAAAATTATATTTGGGGTAGTTGCCGAGAAGCTTTACCAAGTACATAAGGCATACTTGTGCCCTCTTTGAAAAATATGTTTTTCATATGTTCCGATATAAACAAAATGTGTTTCGGGCACAATTTTTAAACACAATATATTTAAGTGCAAACATATAACGTTCCTAAACTAACACTAACTGTTTGGGACACATATGTTAATATGTTAGAATATATTATGTTTGGGGCATGAATGTTTCATAAAAATAATATGTGTGAATGTAAATATATATAAATTTACAAATTTCGAGTAAACATATATATGTTGTGATATTTTATTCAGAGAGCGACAGAGAGAGAGAGAGAGTATAGAGAAAGAAAAAGAGATGGAAACCGGAAATGTTGACGAAAGATATCAACATAACACAGCGAGAGAATCAAAAGAGAGCAATTTCTGTGAAAGCGCTTGTATGTTGTTTCGGAAAACTGTTTTATGATAGGGCCAAAAATTTGATATGCTTAAGTCTAAATATTATTTAATTTGAATTTTAGAATGAGTATTCGGAGTAATGAGAATAGACATTCGGAACCAAGAAAATAGACATTTGAAAAAAAAGAACATGTGTTTTCGCCTTGAGAGCAGCATTTTATGTATGTGTGGACATGTGTTTTGTTTATCATTTTGGCATTATGGGCGCAATTTTTTTTCTTGGTTCGTTAAAAGAAATCGGAACGTACAGGGAATAAGTCAAAATATTCAGGCAAAGGAAATTAAAAAAAAAAAAACAAAAACGATGGTAAATATACAAAAATTACAAAGGGATCTTAATAAAAATAACGAAAGGGCACTATACTCTTGTTAGAGTTGCGTCAGTAAAATGAAAAAAGGAGGAAATAGTGAAAAAATAAACAGTAAAATATATAAAAACAAAGTTTAGTTTCTCTTTATTACTAAGTAGCCCAGGTGGAGTTGACGGATACCTTCAAATATTAAATTTGGCATTACGTTCTAGTTTAGCAGGTAAAACAATTATCAACGTTTAATATAGTATAAATATAAATGTGTAAATTAAAAAAAAAAAAAAAAACAAGTATATACAGCCGTAAGTTCGGCCACGCCGAAGCTTATGTACCCTCCACCATGGATTGCGTAGAAACGTCTACTGAAGCCGATGGCAAGGTATCATAAAACTTCCTAACAACGTAATATATACCACATAGTCCATACGTGGTATATATTAAACTACAAAAGGGCCGATTAAATACGTATATAATTAAGTTTAAAGTTTCTATAAAAATATAATTTTGACAACATTTTCTATAGAAGTAAAATTTTGACAAAATTTTCTATAGAAATAAAATTTGGAAAAAATTTTCTACGGAAATAAAATTTTGACAAAATTTTCTATAGAAATAAATTTTTGTCAAAATTTTCTATAGAACTAAAATTTTGTCAAAATTTTCTATAGAAATAAAATTTTGACAAAATTTTCAATAAAAAAAAATTTTGACAAATTTTTCTATAGAAATAACATTTTGACAATGTTTTCTATAAAAATAAAATTTTGGAAGATTATTTTTGGCGGCCTTATACTAACGACACGTTGCAAATTTCAACCGGATCGGATGAATTTTGCTCCTCCAAGAGGCTCCGGAGATCAAATCTGGGGAGCGGTTTATATGGGGGCTATATATAATTATGGACCGATATGGACCAATTCTTGCGTGTTTGTTAGAGACCACATTCTAATACCATGTTCCAAAATTCAACCGGATCGGATGAATTTTACTCCTCCAAGAGGCTCCGGAGGACAAATCTGGGGATCGGCTTATATGGGGTCGATGTGGAACAATTTTTGCATGGTCATTGGAGAACATATACCAACACCATGTACCAAATTTCAGCCATATCGGATGAAATTTGCTTCTCTTAGAGGCTTCGCAAGCCAAATCTGGGGATCCGTTTATATGAGGGCTATATATAATTATGGACCGATGTGGACCAATTTTTTCATGGTTGTTAAAGACCATATACTAACACAATGTACCAAATTTCAGCCGGATCGGATGAAATTTGCTTCTCTTAGCGGCTCTGAAAGCCAAATCGGGGGATAGGTTTATATGAGGGCTATATATAATTATGGACCGATGTGGACCAATTTTTGCATGGTTGCTAGAGACCATATACTAACATCATGTACCAAATTTCAGCCGGATCGGATAAAATTTGCCTCTCTTAGAGCAATCGCAAGCCAAATTTGGGTGTCCGTTTATATAGGGGCTATACGTAAAAGTGGACCTATATGGCCCATTTTCAATACCATCCGACCAACATCAATAACAACTACTTGTGCCAAGTTTCAAGTCGATAGCTTGTTTCGTTCGGAAGTTAGCGTGATTTCAACAGACGGACGGACGGACGGACGGACATGCTCAGATCGACTCAGAATTTCACCACGACCCAGAATATATATACTTTATGGGGTCTTAGAGCAATATTTCGATGTGTTACAAACGGAATGACAAAGTTAATATACCCCCCATCCTATGGTGGAGGGTATAAAAATTGGTGTTCGGTCGGAACAGTGATTGAACCCACGACCCTTTGCATGCAAGGCAGACATGCTAACCACTGCTCCACGTGGCCAACAAATGTATGTTTCTGTTAAATAATGTTATGTTTGCATGGACTTGTGGGCGCTGCAAAATATGCTATATAAATGTAACTTATAACGATAATTGTCTACTGGTGACTACAACAGCTACGTAGCCCAGTGGATAGTGTGTTGGCTTACAAACTGTATAGTCCTCGGTTCGATTCTCCGTCCAGGCGAAAGGCAAAATTTATAAAATTGAATAATTTCTTCAACATTATCGGTATTACAGAAAAAGGTGCCAAGAACTAAAAAAAAATCGTGGAAGTGAAAATTATGTGAGGGAATGAACACAATCTTCTTTGGGGAAAATACTTCCAAGCATATAATATTTTTGGGCTCAAAATGCTTCCAAACATATAATATGTTCACATAAAACAAACCTATTAATGTTTCGGCAGTATTTAATAATGTATGTGCTTCCTGCAAAATATGTTTGGAACATATGCTAGAGAAGCGATTTTTTTTGAGGGTGTGAATCTAGAAATGACACTACAACATTTGTTTTATTGGAGCTCATAATATGGCTCGTCAAAAACATTAGCGTCTTAGTATACTTAAAAGGCTAGTTCTTCCTGGTAGAGTTCAAGCGTTATAGTGTGATTGGATTATACTTGATTATAAATTCATAACCTGATTTTTGTACAAGACAAAAACACTTCAATGCAACCAAATATTTGTGTATCGCGTGATATTGATACTTTTGCCAGTAAAAGTTGAAATGGTTAGGCCAATTAAGGCTCGAATTCAAAGTTACACAATTTTTCAAGCTCACTTAGACTATTCAGTCCATTATGATGCCACAGTGGTGAACTTCTCTCTTATCACTGAGAGCTGCCCGATTCTATGTTAAGCGCAATGACAACGTCCCTCCTTTGCAGTGAAACAACTTAGAGAACCTTTGAAACACTCAGAAATGTCACCAGAATTACTGAGGTGGGATAATCCACCGCTGAAAAACTTTTTGGTGTTTTGGTCGGAACTGAGTTTGAAGCCACGACCCTTTGTATGCAAGGTGGGCATGCTAACCATTGCACCACGGTGGTCTAAGAACACGGTCTACCAAAAATGGTAGATTTTAATTTTTTTTTGCAAAAATATAGAAATAAAATTTTGACACCATTTTCTATAGAAATAAAATTTTGACATAATTTTCTATAGAAATAAAATTTTGACAAAATTTTCTATAAATGCAATTACTTTAAAAATTTTTATATAAAATTTCGGTTGTGCTATCAAAGTACTTTGTAAGTTCTACCTTTTTGTAGAAGTAGTAACATTGGAATGCTAAAATAAAACATTTCTTTTGAAGTAGATTGCATTATCGTGCTAATAAAAATTATATAAAAGAAAATAAAGTTTTTGAATTGTCGTTTTACTTCTTCATGTTATATAAAATGCCACAACAAGTTGCAATTTTTTTTAATATATATTTTTGATTTTAGCCGTTTAACATGAACTTAGTACCCACCTTTAACATAACATCGGAATTATACGTCAAATACTATAAATTTGAGCACTATTCCCTTCTCATACCATAGCACTATCAAGAGGAGAATTGTAACGTAGTAAAAATTGTCTGTAGTAAGTAAACCGCGTTATTCCCTAAGTTGTTAATTTCAAGGATTAATTTTTCGATTAAGTGAAGATAAAATGATTAAATGGTCTGAAAAAACCCCGACTTCAAAATTTCACAACCCCATTAATCGTTTACAGATACCCTCGGAGTTACCATAGAAATATTTGCAGCATATTCGTGAAGATAAAATGATTAAATGGTCTGAAAAAACCCCGACTTCAAAATTTCACAAACACACCCACCCAGCAAAAAAATTTGGAAGTTCTTCCAAAGGCACAACTTTAAAAGCGCTTCCAGAAGATGCACACCCAATGATGTTCTTTATTTTAACTACCCAGGAAGTTCTTTTAATTCAATTTTTTATAACTTGGTTTTTTCATATTTTTAATGGGTAATTTCAACTTTTTTTGTTTCAAATAGGTTAAAAACGGAGTAAGAAATCATAAAATGGTACAAATCATTTAAATTTTGTCGAAAAAAGTGCTAAATCCAATCTGAAAAAACTGCGAATTTTTGAAAATATTTGATGCCAAACGTTCCACACAAGCGTAAGAATGCATTAAGACACATAAAATTTAAAAATTATTTATTTGTCAAAATATCACAAAATTTCTGAATTCACATCCAAAACATTGAATTCGAATCACACCTAAAGAAGTGATGCAAATTCAGTGCAACGGCTGTTGAAATGGAGGACTTCCGTCCTATGAAAAGTCCATGTTAAATTCATCGCTTCTACGTCAATTTTTGCACCACTTCCGCATCCAAAAAGAACATATTCATTAAAATGTTCTTTATGGATCCGGAAGTGGTGTATAATTGACGTAGAAGCGATGAATTTAACATGGGCTTGTCATAGGACGCAAGTCCTCCATTTCAACAGCCGTTACACTACTATGTGATTCATCTTCAATGCTTGTACGACCACGTTTTTATGTAAATATTTAATGACAGCACGCATTTCCATTGTAAAAAAATTGCGGATGCGTCTTTCTTGAACCCCTGTTTCTATATGAAAGAGTTGCCAGATCGAAACAAAATTTAACATGTGTTCATAACAGAGATGGAAGTTTTTTCTGTTTATAGCGCGCTTTTTGTGCTAGGCTAAGAAGTTTCCGAACTGCCCTCGTATTATAATCAAAGTCCAAAATTAACAAATCCTTATAATTAAGGCAACCATTTTTTTCAGTTTTATAGACCAAATATTAACTTTTAATTATCTAGCGTAGACGTAATACCTTTGAAAGCCAATTTTCTTTCAGTGTACAAACGAACATGTGAAATCCCCTAAGATGGGTGTGATTTATATGCATTTCCGTTTGGTTGCAAATTCAAATGAAACGAAGAATTTGCAAGCGCCAAATAAGTGGGTGATGCATTTTAAAAATCCCCACAAGAGTTTCGCACTCCCCCATAATTTTGCATAGGAGTAAAATGAATCAAAAAATTGCTGTGTGCTTGTTTTGGTTTTTTCTTCTTGTAAAAAAAGAGATTCAAAATTTTTCATAAATAAGAATTCATTGCACTGTCGTACAAATTATTTACAGCTATGGCACATATGCTTGATCTAACCACAGCGGATCCCAAAAACATTCGGATGACAGTTTTTGGAATACGAAAATATTTCCGGGAATAAAAACTGCAACTATCAAGTAATATAAGATCCAATTAGTTTATATGATTAACTAATTTCCCACATAAAGTGTACGCAATGGAAAAATGGCCGGGGACCAAATGGTGAGTGGTGGATTTTAGGCAGCGCAAGGAATTTCTTAAAGACCTATAAATCACCGATGATCAACTGACACCAGGCCAGAAAAAGGGAAGAAAATGTTGATTTTCTTCAAAATTCACAAAAAGAACGGAAGATACTGAGCATAAGAAAAAGCCAAAGAAGATATAGGCATGTGCACAACGGTTTTGATTTCATTCCCTCGAGGAAAGAAAAATTCTAACTCTCCCTTTTTGGTGAGGGGGCCCCCAAAAGAACAAAATTTAAAAAAAAAGTCGCCACCACTTCGAGCATTGATTGTGAGTGAGGTCGTTGAGATGAAGGCATATAAAAAATGAATTATGCGCTTGTTAAGCTGCACAAAGTCTATATCATGGGCCAGCACCTCCCAAAAAGACACACTCATATCTATCCTACACTCAATGTACACTGATACACTGCTTGCATATGGATCTTAATTGAGGAGCCCTCAATTCTAGGGCAAAGTGTACGAATAATGAAAAAAGAACTACGACGACTTGATTTAAATAACGATGAAGAAGTTATATATATTTTTTTTTTGTTTTATGCAGGGAAATTTAAGAGGCGAGGTTAGGTTATTATGACACTTTATGACCGCGTAAAAAGATTTATAGGTATTTAAGGTATTTAGAGAAATTTCTTGCATTTCCCCCCATCTACTATTTATTTTAATGGGAAGGAAAAAATTTTGGTTTTTAAAAAAAATCAAATATTTTGACAATATTGCTTTTTGGTGGTGAAAAAGATGAAATGAAATGCCATTAGAAAGGTGCTACACATATACATATGGGGACAATAATTTACAATGGTAATTAAAAATTAACAAGAGAAATCTATTGATTGCTTTCTTCGTGTTTCGTCTGTTTTGAGGACAGATGAAAATGGTGGTGGAAGAGATTTGAATTTGGGGGGGATTTTGTATAATATGATAATAACTGTCAAGAAATTGACTTATTGAATATTTAAAACCCAGAAAATATGGGTGGATATTTTATTAAAATGATCTTCTATGGTCGTCGTATGTCTTTAATTTAATGTGCATTACAAGGTCTGTAATAATAATTAAACCGAGTTTAAATTTTGGACACATCGGATTGAGAATCTAAAGAAGAGGCTGATTTCAAATATATATTCATATATTCGTTTCATTGTAAAGGAACATCCGATTTTTATGGCGTCTATTTAATTCGCAAGAACTTAAGGGTGATTTTTTAAGATATATGACAACATTTTTCAATCAAAACAAAAACACACATAAAATTCAGAATAATATATGAAATCTTTATTTGACTAGATATAACGATCATAAAATTTATTTTTATACCCACCACCATAGAATGGTGACGGGGGTATAATAAGTTTGTCATTCCGTTTGTAACACATCGAAATATCGATTTCCGACTATATAAAGTATATATATTCTTGATCAGGGAGAAATTCTAAGACGATATAACGATGTCCGACTGTCTGTCTGTCTGGCTGGCTGTCTGTCTGTTGTAATCACGCTACAGTCTTCAATAATGAAGCAATCGTGCTGAAATTTTGCACAAATTCGTCTTTTGTCTGCAGGCAGGTCAAGTTCGAAGATGGGCTATATCGGTCCAGGTTTTGATATAGTCCCCATATAAACCGACCTCCCGATTTGGGGTCTTGGGCTTATAGAAATCGTAGTTTTTATCCAATTTGCCTGAAATTGGAAATCTAGAGGTATTGTTGGACCACAAATACGTGTGCCAAAAGTTGTGAGTATCGATCCATATTTTGGTATATCCCCCATATAGACCGATCTCCCGATTTTACTTCTTGGGCTTATATAAACTGCAGTTTTTATCCAATTTGCCTGAAATTTGAAATCTAGAGGTATTTGATGGCCATAAGGAAGTGTGCCAAAAATGGTGAGTATCCGTCCATGTTTTGGTATAGCCCCCATATAGACCGATCTCCCGATTTTACTTCTTGGGCTTATAGAAACCGCAGTTTTAATCCAATTTGCCTGAAATTTGAAATCTAGAGGTATTTTATGACCATAAAGAGGTGTGCCAAAAATGGTGAGTATCGGTCCATGTTTTGGTATAGCCCCCATATAGCCGATCTCCCGATTTTACTTCTTGGGCTTATAGAAACCGCAGTTTTAATCCAATTTGCCTGAAATTTGAAATCTAGAGGTATTTTATGACCATAAAGAGGTGTGCCAAAAATGGTGAGTATCGGTCCATGTTTTGGTATAGCCCCCATATAGACCGATCTCCCGATTTTACTTCTTGGGCTTATAGAAACCGCAGTTTTTATCCAATTTGCCTAAAATTTGAAATCTAGAGATATTTTATGGCCATAAGGAAGTGTGCCACAAATGGTGAGTATCGGTCCATGTTTTGGTATAGCCCCCATATAGACCGATCTCCCGATTTTACTTCTTGGGCTTATAGAAACCGCAGTTTTTATTCAATTTATCTGAAATTGGAAATCTAGAGGTATTGCAGGACCACAAATACGTGTGCCAAAAATTGTGAGTATCGGTCCATATTTTGGTATAGCCCCCATATAGACCGATCTCCCGATTTGGGGGTCTTGGGCTTATAGAAACCCTAGTTTTTATCCAATTTGCCTGAAATTGGAAATCTAGATGTATTGCAGGACCATAAATAGGTGTGCCGAAAATGATGAGTATCGGTCCATAGTTTGGTATAGCTCCCATATAGACCGATTTCCCGATTTTACTTCTGGGGCTTCTAGAATCCACCGTGGTGCAATTGTTAGCATGCCCGCCTTGCATACACAAGGTCGTGGGTTCGATTCCTGCTTCGACCGAACACCAAAACGTTTTTCAGCGGTGGATTATCCCACCTCAGTAATGCTGGTGACATTTCTGAGGGTTTCAAAGCTTCTCTAAGTGGTTTCACGGCAATGTGGAACGCCGTTCGGACTCGGCTATAAAAAGGAGGTCCCTTGTCATTGAGCTTAACATGGAATCGGGCAGCACTCAGTGATAAGAGAGAAGTTCACCAATGTGGTATCACAATGGACTGAATAGTCTAAGTGAGCCTGATACATCGGGCTGCCACCTAACCTAACCTAGAATCCAAAGTTTTTATCCAATTTGCCTGAAATTGGAAATCTAGAGGTATTTTCGGGCAATAGAGGTGTGCCGGAAACGGTGAGTATCGGTCCATATTTTAGTATAGCCCCCATAAGAACGATTTCCAGATTTAACTCCTTGGGTTTCTAGAAACCGTAGTTTTTATCTGATTTGCCTGAAGTTCTAAATATTCTGGTATTTGAGGCTCACAAAAACGTGTTTCGGATTAAGTTTTTATCGGTCCATTTGGTAATGCCTCCATATAGACCGACTTCACTTCTTGAGGGTGTAGAAGGCCAACTGATCATGAAAATTGCTTGAAACTCAACGTAAAATTTCCAAATTTTACTTCTCGGGTGAAAATCTACAGATTTAAGATTTCAAATCAAGACGTTATTTGATAATTTTCTTGCACACTTACAAGAGATGTTAATAATTCCTCTAAAACTCAAACAAAAATGATTCTTATAAATCCAGAACCTGATATAGTCCTCATAGGTGAAATCTTGAAATTTATCTTCCGGAAGTATCCTCAAGCCCTACTGAAATTTCAAAGGAAACCCTAATATTTGGTTCATGGTGGTGGGTATTTAAGATTCGGCCCGGCCGAACTTACTGCTGTATATACTTGTTTTATTTTTATTTTTTAGGATTATTTCATGCAAATGTTGACCGCGACTGCTCTCAAATGGACCATCCGTTTAGTCATATTTTAACAGGTTGGCTGATAAGTCCCCGGTCTGACACATAGATGGCGTCGCTAGTATTAAATGCATATTATTTTTATATAGTACCAACCTTCAAATGATTCGTGTCAAAATTTTACGTCTGTAAGTCAATTAGTTTGTGAGATAGAGCGTCTTTTGTGAAGCACCTTTTGTTATTGTGAAAAAATGGACACAAAGGAATTTCGTGTTTTGATAAAATACTGTTTTCTGAAGTGAAAAAATACGGTGGAAGCAAAAACTTGGCTTGATGAGCTTCCGGACTCTGCCCCAGGGAAATCAACAATAATTGATTGGTATGCAAAATTCAAGCATGGTGCAATGGGCATGGAGGACGCTGAACGCAGTGGACGCCCGAAAGAGGTGATTACCGACGAAAACATCAAAAAAATCCACAAAATGATTTTGAATGACCATAAAATGAAGATTATCGAGATAGCAGAGGCCTTAAAGATATCAAAGGAACGTGTTGGTCATATCATTCATCAATATTTGGATATGCGGAAGCTCTGTGCAAAATGGGTGCCGCGCGAGCTCACATTTGACCAAAAACAACAACGTGTTGATGATTCTGAGCGGTGTTTGCAGCTGTTAACTCGTAATACACCCGAGTTTTTCCGTCGATATGTGACAATGGATGAAACATGGCTTCATAATAATTTTTATCGATTGTCTTGAGAAGGGAAAAACCATCAACAGTGACTATTATATGGCGTTATTGGAGCGTTTGAAAGTCGAAATCGCGGCAAAACGGCCCCATATGAAGAAGAACAACGCACCGTGCCACAAGTCATTAAGAACGATGGCAAAAATTCATGAATTGGGCTTCGAATTGCTTCCCCACCCACCGTATTCTCCAGATCTGGCCCCCAGCGACTTTTTTTGTTGTCAAACCTAAGGGAAAAAATTTGGCTGCAATGAAGAGATGATCGCTGAAACTGAGGCATATTTTGAGGCAAAACCGAAGGAGTACTACCAAAATGGTAATTGGTAAAAATTGGATGGTCGTTATAATCGTTGTATCGCTCTTGAAGGGAACTATGTTGAATAATAAACACGAATTTTGACAAAAAAATGTGTTTTTCTTTGTTAGACCGGGGACTTATCAGCCAACCTGTTATCTGCCACCAAATCCTCAGCCACACTGTTCACTACATGGACGGCGAAAGTACGTAGGCAGTTGAATGTTAGAGTCGATGGCGAAATAATTCCGACAGTAAACTACCCCAAGATACTCGAGGTTACATGCGACAGCCTTTTTAAGTCGTCTGGCCATGCCACTGCAATTTGTAACAAGCTCCGAGGTAGAAACAAGGACCTTAAGTCACTTGTCGGCAGCACTTGGGATGCGGACAAAGAAACCTTGTTCACTACTTATAAGGCAATTGGCCGGTCAGTGGTAAACTATGCAGCGCTAGTGTGGACACCTCAAACAAGCGACACGCAGTGGAATAACATCCAGACCTGTCAGAACGCTGCCCTTAGAACTGCAACAGGATGTCTCCGCAGCACCCCTGGATCACCTTTATGAGGAGACCGAGATCAACCCAGTGCGTCGACACAATTACATGTTGTCAAAGCAGTACCTCTTGGGTTGCTATCGAAATTGTCATCCAAATCACCATTTTGTAGATAGGCAACCTCCACCCAGGAATGTAAGGGTTGCTCTTCACCCTATAGAGCGCGCGATCCAGCGTTACAAAAGTGAGCCTCTTGATCAGGCAGCATATCAGACAATGGTATAAAAAATTGGAATGTCGTTATAATCGTTGTATCGCCCTTGAAGGTAACTATGTTGAATAATAAAAACGAATTTTGACAAAAAAAAATGTGTTTTTATTTGTTAGACCGGGGACTTATCAGCCAACCTCTTAGCTCCCTAAAAAAACTAGTTTGCCTTTATTAAAGAAACCGCATCTTTGACTGAGAATTAATACCAAAATATTTAAGAGAAGGTTAAAATATTTGGATCCAAGTAACCTTTTTTGAGTGTACAGTGCTAAAATAATGTAACCCTTAAATGACCACTGTATCTTTTAAGATACAACAAGAAAAAAATTCTTACGTCTTCTATAGAACTTCTGTGTAATCTGAAACCAAAATTGAAAATAAAATTTTGCGAAAATTCAAAAACCTACAAAACGGAAGGTAACTAATATTTACCGCACACAATTTTTTTTGTTTCCTGATTCAATCATGAAATTAATTGATCCAAATAATTTTTTAATTGAAATGTCTTCAATCACAGAAATGATAGTATCAATTAAAAAATTTATTGAAACTCAATTAAAAAATTAAAAATTATTTGATTAAATTAAAAAAATTAATTGATACTATTCATTTTTTTTTGAGATCTCTACTAAAACCAAATTGTTTTGTTGTAAATAAAAACTTAGTTTACGGGGCCCCGTATCTTTTATGATGCAACCACTATTTTGCAACAAAAAAAAGGAAAAAAACTATATTTAGAAAAAATGTGCTATGCAGATGTTCTTTTTTACCATTTTGCATATTATTTATTTGTTAGAATAATATCAATGCAGGCTGGTTTTATGGCCAAATTGTTTATACAAGAACTTATTACAATATTTATTCGAACTTATTGAACAAGAAAATTAAGGCAATTGATACTATTAAGTTTCACCAAATGCACAGAGGTGGTGAAAAATGTTTCAATCTGGGAAGAATAATACTCGTATGTAATTTCAATAAGAAATAACCATATACAAGGGCAGTTCAGAAACTTCTTAGCCCAGCACAAAAAGCGCGGTATAAGCAGTGTTATGAACACATGTTAAAGTTTGTTTCGATCTAACAACTCCTTCATATATAAACAGGTGTTCAAAAAAGACGCATCCGCAATTTTTTTACAATGGAAAAATTAGAAATTCGTTCTGTCATTAAATATTTACATAAAAAAGATTTATCGGGACAAGAAATGCATAATGATATGGTGAATGTGTTAGGTGAAAGTGCTCCTTCATATGCAACAGTAAAAAATTGGGCTGCTGAATTTAAACGTGGTCGTACAAGTATTGAAGATGAACCACGTAGTGGACGTCCAAAAACAGCAACAACAACAACTTAAATTGTAGCCAAAGTGCATGATATGGTATTAAATGATCGACGAATAAAAGTGCGTGAAATTGCTAATATCATGGGCATCTCAAATGATCGAGTCCATTTAATTTTGCATGAAGAACTACAGATGAAAAAGCTTTCTGCAAGATGGGTGCCGCATTTGTTAACAGTCGTCAAAAACGCATAAAGGGTGATACGGTCAAAATTTGGTCAATATAAACGTATTTCTTTCAATTTTGCACTTAAAAAACCTGAACACCCCTCATTTTGAAGGTGTGTGTGTGTAGAATGTTGCTCCTATTTTGATTTTGGAATTCACTCTTCAGTTGTCAAAATGCCGTCCAAGCAAGAAGAGCAGCGTATCAAAATTTTGCTCGCGCATCGCGAAAATCCAGCTACTCGCACGCAAAGCTGGTAAAATCGCCAAAAGTTGCCAAATCAACCGTTACATATGTAATTAAAGTGTTTGGGGAACGTTTGTCGACAGCCAGGAAGTCTGGATCGGGGGGAAATCGAAAACCGGAAGCCGCTGAGACGACAAAGAGAGTTGCCGGTAGTTTCAAGCGAAACCCTAACCTCTCTCCGAGATGCCGCAAATAAGCTGGGTGTATCGTCTACAACCGTGCATCGAGCCAAAATACGAGCCGGACTATCGACTTACAAGAAGGTAGTGACTCCAAATCGCGATGATAAACAAATACGACGGCCAAAGAGCGATCCCGGAGGCTGTACACACCGATGCTGACGAAGTTTGACTGCGTGGTAATGGACGACGAAACCTACGTCAAAGCCGACTACAAGCAGCTTCCGGGACAGGAGTTTTATACGGCAAAAGGAAGGAGGAAGGTAGGAGATATTTTCAAGCACATAAAACTGTCAAAGTTCGCAAAGAAATATCTGGTTTGGCAAGCCATCTGTACCTGTGGCTTGAAAAGCAGCATTTTCATAGCTTCCGGGACTGTCAACCAAGAAATTTACGTGAAAGAGTGTTTGAATAAACGTCTGCTGCCTTTCCTGAAGAAACACGGTTGTTCCGTACTGTTTTGGCCGGATTTGGCATCTTGCCATTACGGTAAAAAGGCCATGGAGTGGTACTCCGCCAACAACGTGCAGGTGGTTCCCAAGGACAAGAACCCTCCCAACACGCCAGAGCTCCGCCCAATTGAAAAATACTGGGCTATTGTCAAGCGGAACCTAAAGAAGACCAAAAAAACTGCTAAGGACGAGCAGCAGTTCAAGACAAACTGGCTTTCTGCGGCGAAGAAGGTGGACAAGGTGGCTGTACAAAATCTGATGGCAGGTGTCAAGCGTGAGGCCCGGCAATTCGGATTTGGAAAAGCGAAAGCCTAACTGAATATTTTTCCTGAATTTTATACTAATTGAACTTGAAAAAGAAATTTAATTTGATTTTTTAAATAAACGATTTCACCGATTTACACGCGTTTTCCCTTGACCAAATTTTGACCGTATCACCCTTTAAGAATGAACATTTCTCAAGCTTGTTTGGATCGTTTTAAGCGAAATAAAATGGATTTTAAGCGTCGTTTCATACCTGTTGATGAGACATGGATCCACCACTATACTCCTGAGGCAAAAGAACAATCCAAACAATGGACTGAAGCTGGAGGAAGTGCCCCAAAGAAGGCAAAAACAATTCAATATGGCAACGGTTTTTTGGGACTTCAAAGGTCTTTTATTGATTGACTATCTGCCAAAGGGTAATAAATTCAGAGTCCAATGCAACCTTTTGGGTCAATTAAATGTACAAATTCGAGAAAAACGTCCTGGCTTACAACACAAAAAATAATTTTTCATCAAGACAACGCACCAGCATAAGAGTGTTTTAACAAAAAAAAATCTAAAATCTACGAATTAAAGTACGAGTTGCTTGACCACCCACGTTATTCTCCTGTTTTAGCTCCCAGTGACTTTTACTTGTTCCCAAATCTAAAAAAAATTCTTGCTGGCAAGCGTTTTACCTCAAATGAAGATGCAATTACAGTTGTAAAGCACTATTTTGAAGACCTTGAGGAAAACTATTTTAATCAAGGGATAGAATTGCTTGAAAAGCGTTGGACTAAGTGTATTGAAGTTTCAGGAGATTATATTGAAAAACAAGTAAGTAAAGTCTAAAGTCGGGCGGGGCCGACTATATTATACCCTTCACCACTTTGTAAACCAAAATTTGTGTTACCATCTCACCTCCTTCATGAAGGTTTAACATATATTCCCATATACAAATATTTATATCTTAACCGGTTTGTAGACAATTTTTTGTGCTTCTACAAAATCTCTAGAACTAAAATTTAAATCGGCTTACGTCCTGGGATAAAGCACAATGTTACTAAAAAAATATGGGAAACATTTAAAACTGAACCAATTTTGAGGCAACTTCGCAAAAGCGTATTTATGATTTATGAGTAATAGAAAAATTTGAGTCATTTTTACAAGTTTTCGACTTACCACAGGCGATTTTATAAGAAAATGTGGGTATTTTGGCCATTTTGGCCTAAATCGGAAAAACATATATATGGAAGCTATATCGAAATCTGAAGCACTTTCAATAAAGTCCCACATGCTTAGTTACTATATTAATTCTACTCCCTCTGCCAAATTTCACGTAAATCAGAGTAAAACTTTTGCCTCTGTGGTCATATTAGTCCAAGTCGGGCGAATGATATATATGGGAGCTATATCTAAATCTGAACCGATTTCAACTAAATTTGGCTTAATTATTAAACGCACTCCTTGTGCAAAATTTGAAGCAAATCAGGACAAAACCCTGGGTTTTATGGCCATATAAGTGCAAATCGGACGAAATATATATATGGGAGCTATTTCTAAATTTGAACCGAAAATCAGGACAAAACCCTGGCTTTTTTGGCCATATAAGTGCAAATCGGACGAAATATATATATGGGAGCTATTTCTAAATTTGAACCGATTTGGCTGATATTTTGCATATTTTACGAAAGCCGAAAACCATTTGGCTGAACGAAATTTTAAGAAAAAACGATGATAAATACGTCAATTATGACCAGATCGGTGATAAATATATATGGCAGCTATATCTAAATCTGAACCGAAATCAATAGCGATTGTCTTTAAGCCAATGTAAAACTCTGTGCCAAATTTGAGGACGATCGGACTTAAACTGCGATCTGTACTTTGCACACAAAATTACATATACAGACGGATGGACGGACAGACAGACGGACATCGCTAAATCGACTCAGAACTTAATTCTAAGGCGATCGGTATACTAAACGATGGGTCTCAGACTTTTCCTTCTTGGCGTTACATACAAATGCACAAACTTATTATATAATAAAACTTATTATAATAAAAATATTTTTGAAAAACTAACTATTCTCTTTCATTGATAGGCTAAGAAGTTTCCGAACCGCCGTCGTAATTCCCAAAAAGAATCATATCCCACCGTCAGACCTATACTAAAGGCTATAGAAATTCGAATTAGCCAGCGACTGAATTCCCTTAACCCTTTGACTGCCGATGTCCACTTAGGAGGACATTCGAAAACGACACCAAACTCTATTTCCCCAGTTAGATTCGATTGATTTCTCGATGTTATTTTAATGTAGAAGCTTTAATCTCAATAAGCTCTAAATATTTTCCATATTGGCAAACAGTAAAATGCATTTTAATGAACTTCTTTAACAATAAACGAAAAATACAAAATTTTGGGACCCTTTTTGTACTGTTTGTCTCTGGTAAACGGACATTCATACAAAACCTATACTCATATTTTTATACCCTTCACCACTACTGTGGTACAGGGTATAATAAGTTTGTGCATTTGTATGTAACGCCAAGAAATATTGGTCATAGACCCATCTTTTAGTATACCGATCGGCTTAGAATTAAATTCTGAGTCGATTTAGCGATGTCCGTCTGTCTGTCTGTCTGCCTGTCCGTCCGTCTGTCTGTATATGTAATTTTGTGCACAAAGAACAGCTCGCAATTTAAGTCCGATCGTCCTCAAATTTGGCATAGGGCCGTTTCTTGGGACAGAGACAATCGCTATTGGTTTTGGTTCAGATTTAGATATAGCTGCCATATATATTTATCCCCGATTTGGTCATAGTTAGCGTGTTTATCTACCGATTTTCTTGAAATACCGTACATCCAAATATTTTATGAGTCTCGAAAATCTTGCAAAATAGCAGCCAAATCGGTTCAGATTTTGATATAGCTCCCATATATATCTTTCGTCCGATTTAGACTCATATGACCACAGAGGCCAAAGTTTACTACCGATCTTCGTGAAATTTTGCACAGAGGGTAGAATTGACATTCTACCAATTCTTGGTAAATTTGATTGAAGTCGGTTCAAATTTAGATATAGCTCCCATATATATCTTTCGTCCGATTTGAACTTATATGGCCACAAAAGCCAGAGTTTTGCCGTGATTTGCTTCAAATTTTGCACAAGGGTTACGTTTAATAGTATCGTTAAGTATGTCAAATTTTGTTAAAATCGGTTCAGATTTAGATATAGCTCACATATATATCTTTCGCCCGATTTGGACTTATATGGTCTAAAAGCCAGAGTTTTGCCCTGACTTACTTCAAATTTTGCACAAGCGGTACTTTTAACGATACTATTGTATGTGCTAAATATGGTCAAAATCGATTCAGATTTAGATATAGCTCCCTTATATATCTTTTGTCCGATTTGAACTTATATGGCCTCAAAATCCAGGGTTTTGCCGTGATTTGCTTCAAATTTCGCACAAGGGGTACGCTTAGTAGTATTGGTAATTGTGCCAAATTTGGTTAAAATCGGTTCAGATTTAGATATTGCTCCCATATATATCTTCCGTCCGATTTGCACTCATATGACCAGGGGGGCCAAAGTTATACTCCCATTTACGTGAAATTTCGCTTAGATAGTAGAATTATCATTCTAACTATATGTTACGTGTCAAATTTTGTCAAAATCGGTTCAGATTATATATAGCTCCCATACATATATAGCATTCCACTGTTATACATTTTAGACCCATCGTCAATGGAAGTTTCCTCCAATTAACTGGATAGCGTTAGCCGATTTAAATTTTAATTCTAGAGATTTTGTAGAAGTAAAAAAATGTTCTCCTTTATTGAGATGGTAACACAAATTTTGGCCTACATAGGGGTGAAGGGTATAATATAGTCGGCCCCGCCCGACTTTAGACTTTACTTACTTGTTTCAGGTTATTTTTTGTATTTTTCCCACACTTTTGGCCATTTGGTCACAATTCAAGAATCAAGTTTTCAGAACAAACTCATATAGTTCTTGAAGTAATTGAAGTAGATCCTTAATATTAAAATTTTTGTTCTACATGCTGTTAGTACAAGTAAAAACAGAAGAAAAATTAAAGTTTATAACATTAGGGTTAATCTTCTTGTGCAAGAAGCTCCAAAAAAATGTTGTAATATTTTGCATATTATCTTTTTTTCGGATTTATGCATTTAAAGGTTAATATGAATTCTCCAAGGCAAGCGTTTAACTATGTTCGACTGGTTGCTATGGTCGAACGGTGATTGTTACATTGATCACGTATGGTGTCATTTTATTGCCGTCAGATTGAAGTCTGTTATTTGTTTGATACCATATCATTAGCGATTAATTTGCATTAATAAATAATAAATTATTCAAAACAACCATACCTGTAATTTCACCAATTCGGGATGATCGTTGGCCAATTTGGCTAATTCCTGATAACTAGCTTTAGCCATAGCAACAATCCATTCCTTGGCTTTGGGATGAGCTAGAGTTACTTCGGGTAATTCTTTTTCCTCGATAAGCTGCTAAAAATAAAAAAAGGGAAACCAAATTAGATTAGGGAATAATAATAATAATAATAAGAGCATATATGGAAAATGTTAATGGGACTCGAAACATAAAGCAAAGCAACAAAAAGTTCTTATTTAATACATCCCTAGAGGATATGAATGTGTGAGTAAAAAACGAGACAAGCATGTACTTTCATATACTTTACAACAATTGTAGAGAAACAGAAAAAAAAGTTATTAGCTGCAACATTAAAAAGGGATCCTAATTGGCAGTTCCTTCCGTTGGCTTTCCTTTCCAACACACTTGGTTATGCCTTCTTACTGGTATTAAAAGAATTTAATTTATTAGGCCTCTGAAGGTACAAACCAACACACAATAAAACTCTAACTCTTCTTTTTTCCACTCACTAAAAGGACTACTATATAAAGACATTAATATGTTGAACATTCACAGATACACACACACGCAGTCATGCATCTACACCTATATTTATGGCTTTATCGTATGTGTAAAGCATGTTCATGATATATGTATTCCAAAAATCTTATACGAGTCCTAGAATCAAATGAACAAAAAAAAACTTAATTAGTCGGCTAAGGGTAGCTTATTACAATGTGAAAAAGATTTTCCATGTTTTCCATCCAGAGCAATACATGGGTATAGGAATTGTGACAAAAGTGTTAAGTGTGTGTGTGCGTTTAAGGATACTTAGGAAACTCTTTGGCGGTATAACACGATAATTTTCCATAAAAAAAATAAAACCAGCCACAGTGGAATTGAAGTCATAATATTTACAAACTCTGTAAAGGAAAGTTTAACTTGAAATCGAAAATTCGTGCCTTATTTAATAAAGTTTTCAAATTGGTAAAATTTCCGAAATTTCGAAAAAGTAGGGCCCAATGACCCCCGCCGCACACTTCTTCGAAAACGTTTAAAAAATTGTGTTCTCCAATTTTTAATCTAATTCACGTTTTCCACATAAAAAAAATTTTCTGATTCAATCCCGAAATTAATTGATCCAATTAATTTTTTTATTGAAATGTCTTCAATCACGAAAATTATAGTATCAATCACAGTTTTAATTGGGCATGGAAAAAATTCTCGATTAAAAAATTAATTGATTTTTTGCAGCACATTTCAATTAATTTTTTAATTGATTCAATTAAAAATTTAATTGATGTTGATTGCAAAACTAAATTAATTTATTAATTAACAAGGTAAATATTTTTAATTGCTTTCTAAATTGGCTTAGAGTTTTTATTTGGATTAACAAATGATTGTTTGAAATAAATTTTTAATTAAAAATTAAAAAAATCATCACTTTTTATACCCTTCACCACTACTGTGGTACAGGGTATAATAAGTTTGTGCATTTGTATGTAACGCCAAGAAGGAAAAGTTAGTATACCGATCGTCTTAGAATTAAATTCTGAGTCGATTTAGCGATGTCCGTCTGTCTGTCTGTTCATGTATTTTTGTGCGCAAAGTACAGGTCGCAGTTTAAGTCCGATCGTCCTCAAATTTGGCACAGGGTCGTTTTGGGGAACTAAGACGATCGCTATTGATTTTGGTTTAGATTTAGATATAGCTGTCATATATATTTATCCCCGATCTGGTTATAATTGGCGTGTTTATCAACCGATGTTCTTCAAATTCCGTATATCCGAATATTTTATGAGTCTCGAAAAACTTGCAAAATATTATCCAAATCGGTTCAGATTTAGATATAGCTCCCATATATATCTTTCGTCCGATTTAGACTCATATGGCAACAGAGGCCAAGGTTTACTACCGATTTTCGTGAAATTCTGCACAGAGAGTAGAGTTGGCATTCTACCCATGCATGGTAAATTTGATTGAAATCGGTTCATATTTAGCTATAGCTCCCATATATATCTTTCGTCCGATTTGGACTTATATGACCTCAAAAGCCAGAGTTTTGCCCTGACTTGCTTCAAATTTTACAGAGAGGTAGGTTTAACGGTTTCGTTATGTGTGCCAAATTTGGTTAAAACCGGTTCAGATTTAGATATAGCTCCCATATATATCTTTCGTCCGATTGGGACCTATG
Organism: Haematobia irritans; assembly: GCF_050003625.1. NCBI lineage: Eukaryota > Metazoa > Arthropoda > Insecta > Diptera > Muscidae > Haematobia > Haematobia irritans. The sequence goes on from NC_134400.1 coordinate 170,009,184, forward strand.
TGGCCTCAGAAGCCAGAGTTTTGCCCTGACTTGCTTCAAATTTTGCACAAGGAGTACGTTTAGTAGTATCGGTAAGTGTGCCAAATTTGGTTGAAATCGGTTCAGATTTAGATATAGCTCCCATATATATCTTTCGTCCGATTTAGACTCATATGGCAACAGAGGCCAAGGTTTACTACCAATTTTCGTGAAATTCTGCACAGAGAGTAGAGTTGGCATTCTACCCATGCATGGTAAATTTGATTGAAATCGGTTCATATTTATATATAGCTCCCATATATATCTTGCGTCCGATTTGCAGCGATTGCAGTATTATTATTCTAACTATGCATGTCAAATTTAGTCAAAATCGGTTCACATTGTATATAGCTCCCATATATACGTACACCAGAGGTGGGGAAATATGGTAGACTTTTTCATATTTTAGACCCATTTTCAATGGGATTTTCCTCCAAATATGGCCAAAATTCCCTGACTTTATACAAAATTCTGTGATGATTTCCCCATATCTTAGTCATATCCTATACACTGTAATGCCAGAATTTCCACAGAACGGTTGAGTTTTAAATAAGGCTTCAAGTCGCCCGACTCGACCAAATAGTATATCACAACCCACACTTGACCACATATCTTGGCGAGATCTAACCAATATCCTTGTAAAATCGCCACTGGTGAGTAGCAAAAATTGTAAATATTACTAAAATTCTCCTATATCTCGAATACATATGTATCGCCTGATAAATCATAAATGCTCTTTTGTACAATTGCATTAAAATTTCTCTCGCTTCATATGTCCCATATTTTTTTACTAACATTGTGTTTCATCCCAGGGCGTTATCCGATTTAAATTTTAATTCTACAGATTTTGTAGAAATACAAAAAATTGTCTCCATTAAAAGTATTTGTATCTAGAAACGCAAACCTTTATACAGCTCCCAGCAAATTTGAAGTAGTTGAGATGGTAACACAAATGTTTGTGTACATAGTAGAGGTGTGCACGTGAGTAATAGTTTACTCACGCTCACGCACACTCACGACTGAAAAATCATACTCACGCACACTCACGCACGATATTTTTTGGTAGTACTCACGCTCACGCACACTCACGAAAAGATAATTTGTACTCACGCACACTCACGCACGAAAACGTCGTGACTCACGAATAATTTTATGATTAATTTACCTTACCGAAGTGTCGAAAAACATGAGCATTATTAAAATCGAGTGTTATTAAACTCTTAACTTCCCAGGTGTCACTAAAATTGTAATTGAATTTAACTCTTAAGCGTTATATTCGCGAGCAGGAATATTTTCGTGAGTGTAATTCGTTACTCACGCACACTTACGAAGATATTATTTTCGTGACTCACGCTCATTTGTTATGGTTTGTTAATCACGCTCACGCACACTCACGCTGTTGTCATGAGTGTGACTCATGATTCACGTACGAATCACGAAAATTTTCGTGAGTCACGACAATTTCGTGTCACGTGCACACCTCTAGAACATAGTGGTGAAGGGTATAATATAGTCGGCCCCGCCCGACTTTAGACTTTACTTACTTGTTTTAACTGAATTAGTCTTCCGAATTTGATTAAAAAGTTAATTGCATCAAATAATTTTTTAATTAAAAATTTTTAAATTTTCAATCATTGACTTAATGTTTCTATCATGATTAAAAAGTTAATTGTATCAATTAATTAATTAATTGAAAAACATTTTCAACTTCAATTAACTTTTTAATTGGAAATATTTTGGTGATATTTTTTTCTGTGCATAGTCTATGACAATGTTTCTTAAACTAGGGGTCGTGAAAAAATTATGAGGGGTCGCAAGAAACAGGATTTTATTACTTTTAGACATTGCATGATTCATCGCGAAGCATTGGTGGCCAAGATGGTATCTTTGGATCTAAACTCGGTTTTACAGTTAGGATCATCAACTTTATTAATTGTCAGATATATTCGAGAAACTTTGTCTCTTCAGGGGACGTATATAAATATTTTTAATTTGGCTAATAAAATCCAAACATTTGTGGAAAAAATAAATTTAAAAAGTTTAATCACAAATGACAGATTCCAAATGTTTTCAGACACGAATGATTTTATTACTCAAAATGATTTGAATTGCAATTTTATCAAGACGATTATAGTTGATCATTTGGAATCTTTGAAAGAACAATTCAAGAAATATTTTCAGCCAGATTTTGATTGGGTTGAAGAACCACTCAATGAATCAATTCAAAACATCACACATATTCCATTATAAGACCGAGAAAAAGAATTCGCGAAACTTTCGAGCGATACAAATTTAAAGCTACAATTTGCTCAAACAAACTTATATACTTTTTGGATCAAGGTTAAAGGCGAATTTCCAATACTCTCCGACTTACCAATCAAAATGCTACTGCCATTTGCTACCATATAAAGGGTGGTTAAAATTTCAAGGGCCGATGTTGATTTTGAATAAAACACAAACTATTTAGGAAATTATCGTAATTTTATTTTATTATGATATATCGGTATTACTCAATTATGTATGGAACAAAATATGGACCAAATGGGCGCCGCGACCTCGGTGGCACACCTTCATCCGATGGTCCAAATTTTCGATGACGCTGCTGAAACCACATATCGTCCACATCCATATCTTGCAATTCGGGCCATAAAAAGTTCGTTATCATCTCACGATAGCGAACACCATTCACAGTAACTGCCTGACCGGCCTCATTTTGGAAAAATACGGCCCGATGATGCCGCCAGCCCATAAACCGGACCAAACAGTCACTCTTTGTGGGTGCATTTGTTTTTCGACAATCACTCTTGGATTCTCATTCGCCCAAATGCGGCAATTCTGTTTATTGACAAATCCACTGAGGTGAAAATGTGCCTCATCACTGAAGATGATTTTCTTCGAAAATTGATCATCCACTGTTGCCATTTCTTGGAACCATTCAACACGTTGTTGGATTGTGTATCTATCCATGGTTCAAATTGAGTAAGTCTGAAATAGAGAAATGCCAACTAAAATTCAACATCGGCCCTTACAATTTAACCACCCTTTACTTGTGCGAATCAGCGTTTTCAACGCTTGTTGCAATTAAATCAAAAAATCTTTCTTGCCTTACTAATGTTGAAACAGCCCTGAGACCTGCGCTATCTGAAATAATCCCGATATTGGATCTACTCTGTAAATTAATGCAAGCACACCCATCTCATTAATTTTATATTTTTGTTTGTTTTTGCTTCTGAATTTTGTATTAATTTTAAATTTTACATGGACATTCATACGTATTTTTCGTTTGGTTTCTGAATTTTGATATTAATTTTAATTTTTTGTAATAAGAAATTTATAGTAAATATGTTAATCTGTATACATTCTTATTATTTTAATTACATTCTAAATAAAATCATTAGAAACTGCATTTTCAAAATTAAATTATACTTTGTTGGGGGTCACTAAAAATTTCGTATTACGAAAATGGGTCACGTAACAAAAAAGTTTAAGAAGCCCTGGAGTCTATGATACCTACTTTCAAATACAAAAAATAAAATGTTGCTATTTGACTTGAACTATTCAAAAACAATTATATACGAACAAAGGTTCGGCCGGGTCATATCTTAAAAATTAGTCCAAAAAGTGGACTATAAAAAACGGTAACAAGACCAGAAATGATTCGAAAACTGAAGCTTAGAAGTGATCGAAATCCACGACGCAGTGTTAGAAAATATTGAAAAATAAGCTTGAATTAAAGCCATTGAAGTTCCAAAAAGTGTTAGAGCCCACCGATGCTGAAAAATGTTAGATTGGAAAGATCCAAGGAGTTGTTTTGCTTGCACGAAAGTGGACAGTTATCGAATTTGGTTTTTCCGATCAAAAGACATCATCTAAATTGAACAGTTTGTGAACAAAAGGGTTTATTGGCAAAAGGATCAATTTGAAATTGTACACCTTCTATTGGCCATCAGAACCACTCAAGCGCCACTGATGTTTGCTCCCCGCTCGTGGCATAAAAAAAAAAAAAAACAAAAAAGAAACGACAAGAGAATATTATCGGAAAACTGATCGGGAGTTCAGTGTAATGGGGGCTATACCAAAACATGGAAGGATACACACAGTAACATATTCAGCACATCTAATTTGTGTTCTAGACCCCAAATCGAAGGGCCGGTTTATAAGGGGGCTATATCAAAACCTGTACCGATACACAATATATTCGGGGCACCTCTTTATGGTCCTAGAATACCTCTAGATTTCCCATTTCAGACAAATTAGATAAAAACTACGGATTCTAGAAGCCCAAGAAATAAAATCGGGAGATCGGTCTATATGGGGGCTATATCAAAACATGGACCGATACACCCCATTTTCGGCACACCACTTTGTGGTCTTAAGATACCTCTAGATTTTCAATTTCAGACACATCGGATAGAAAATACTCTTTCTAGAGGCCCACGAAGCAAAATCGGGAAATCTGTCTATATGGGGGCTATACCAAAACATGGACCGATAGGCACCATTTTCGGTACACTTTTTGATGGTCCTAGATTTCCAATTTCAGGCAAATTGGATAAAAACTACGGTTTTTATAAGCCCAAGACCCCAAATCGGGAGGTCGGTTTATATGGGGACTATATCAAAACTTGGACCGATATAGACCATCTTCGAACTTGACCTGCCTGCAAACAAAAGGCTAATCTGTGCCAAATTTCAGGACGATAGCGCCATTATTGAAGGCTGTAGCGTGATTACAACAGACAGACAGACGGACATGCTTATATCGTCTTAGAATTTCTCCCTGATCAGGAATATATATACTTTATCGATGTGTTACAAACGGAATGACAATCTTATTATACCCCCGTCACCATTCTATGGTGGTGGGTATAAAAAGAATACAAATATGGTACTTTGTTGCGCTACATATCAGCCACCAAGTTGATATGGAGGCCATATTGAAACATGGACCGCTATTCAAACTTGTCTTGCCGGCACAAAAACAAGTTTGTGCAAACTAATTATAAAGGCTGATACGGTCAAAATTTGGTCTATATAAACTTGACGTAGTTCTTTCAATTTTGCAGAATGTTTGTATGTTTCTAGAATGTTGCTCCTATTTTTATTTTGGAATTCACTCTTCAGTTGTCAAAATGCCGTCCAAGCAAGAAGAGGAGCGTATCAAAATTTTGCTCGCGCATCGCGAAAATCCGAGCTACTTGCACGCAAAGCTGGCAAAATCGCTAAAAGTTGCCAAATCAACCGTTACAAATGTAATTAAAGTGTTTGAGGAACGTTTGTCGACAGCCAGGAAGTCTGGATCGGGGGGAAATCGAAAACCGGAAGCCGCTGAGACGACAAAGAGAGTTGCCGGTAGTTTCAAGCGAAACCCTAACCTCTCTCTCCGAGATGCCGCAAATAAGCTGGGTGTATCGTCTACAACCGTGCATCGAGCCAAAAAACGAGCCGGACTATCGACTTACAAGAAGGTAGTGACTCCACATCGCGATGATAAACCAAATACGACGGCCAAAGCGCGATCCCGGAGGCTGTACACGACGATGCTGACGAAGTTTGACTGCGTGCTAATGGACGACGAAACCTACGTCAAAGCCGACTACAATCAGCTTCCGGGACAGGAGTTTTATACGGCAAAAGGAAGAGGAAAGGTAGCAGATATTTTCAAGCACATAAAACTGTCAAAGTTCGCAAAGAAATATCTGGTTTGGCAAGCCATCTGTACCTGTGGCTTGAAAAGCAGCATTTTCAAAGCTTCCGGGACTGTCAACCAAGAAATTTACGTGAAAGAGTGTTTGAATAAACGTCTGCTGCCTTTCCTGAAGAAACACGGTTGTTCCATACTGTTTTGGCCGGATTTGGCATCTTGCCATTACGGTAAAAAGGCCATGGAGCCAATTGAGAAATACTGGGCTATTGTCAAGCGGAACCTAAAGAAGACCAAAACAAGTATATACAGCCGCAAGTTCGGCCAGGCCGAATCTTATGTACCCACCACCATGGATTGCGTAGAAACTTCTACGAAAGACTGTCATCCACAATCGAATTACTTGGGTTGTGGTATCTTAAAACTTGTTATTCCTGCATGGTTGTTGGATACCATATACTAACATCACGTACCAAATTTCAACCGAATGGGAAGTATTTTGCTCTTCCAAGGGGCTCTGGAGGTCAAATCTGGGGATCGGTTTATATGGGGCCTATATATAATTATGGACCGATATCGACCAATTTTTGCATGGGAGTTTGAGGCCATATATTAACACCACGTACCAAATTTCAACTGAATCAGATGAATTTTGGTCTTCCAAGAGGTTCCGGAGGTCAAATCTGGTGATCGGTTTATATGGGGGCTATATATAATTATGAGCCGATGTGGACCAATTTTTGCATGGTTGTTAGAGACCATATACTAACATCACGTACCAAATTTCAGCCATATCGGATGAAATTTGCTTCTCTTAGAGGCCTCGCAAGCCAAATCGGGGGATCGGTTTATATGGGGGCTATGTATAATTATGGACCGATGTGGACCAATTTTTGCATGGCTGTTCGAGACCATATACTAACACCATGTACCAAATTTCAGCCGGATCGGATGAAATTTGCTTCTATTAGAGGCCTCGCAAGCCAAATCGGGGGATCGGTTTATATGGGGGCTATATATAATTATGGACCGATGTGGACCAATTTTTGCATGGTTGTTAGAGACCATATACTGACACCATGTACCAAATTTAAGCCGGATGGGATGAAATTTGCTTCTCTTAGGGGCCTCGCAAGCCAAATCGGGGGATCGGTTTATATGGGGGCTATATATAATTATGGACCGATGTGGACCAATTTTTGCATGGACAGTAGAGACCATATACTAACACCATGTACCAAATTTCAGCCGGATCGGATGAAATTTGCTTCTCTTAGGGGCCTCGCAAGCCAAATCGGGGGATCGGTTTATATGGGGGCTATATATAATTATGGACCGATGTGGACCAATTTTTGCATGGTTGTTAGAGACCATATACTAACACCATGTACCAAATTTCAGCCGGATCGGGTGAAATTTGCTTCTCTTAGAGGCCTCGCAAGCCAAATTTTGGGGTCCGTTTATATGGGGGCTATACGTAAAAGTGGACCGATATGGCCCATTTGCAATACCATCCGACCTACATCAATAACAACTACTTGTGCCAAGTTTCAAGTCGATAGCTTGTTTCGTTCGGAAGTTAGCGTGATTTCAACAGACGGACGGACGGACGGACGGACGGACGGACGGACGGACATGCTCAGATCGACTCAGAATTTCACCACGACCCAGAATATATATACTTTATGGGGTCTTAGAGCAATATTTCGATGTGTTACAAACGGAATGACAAAGTTAATATACCCCCCATCCTATGGTGGTGGGTATAAAAACTGCTAAGGACGAGCAGCAGTTCAAGGCAAACTGGCTTTCTGCGGCGAAGAAGGTGGACAAGGTGGCTGTACAAAATCTGATGGCAGGTGTCAAGCGTGAGGCCCAGCAATTCGGATTTGGAAAAGCGAAAGCCTAACTGAATATTTTTCCTGAATTTTATACTAATTGAACTTGAAAAAGAAATTTAATTTGATTTTTTAAATAAACGATTTCACCGATTTACACGCGTTTTCCCTTGATTTGAAATTTTGACAGTATCACCCTTTACTCCCATCACCATTCTGTGGTGGTATGTTAGGTATAAAAATATTAAAATATTCGATTTTTTGTTTTGGTGAAAAATGAAATATAATTACGTGGGTGGTGTAAAGGGTACTTTAACTTTTACTACTCACTGTATATATTGAAATTGTTTCAAATGTCCCGGAAAACCACGGTCGACTTTCTGCATTCAAAAAGATTCATGAAATTCTTCTTCACCTAATGAAAACATATAACCGAGAAGTGGAAGTGGGGTTATATAGCTTCTGGTGGATTCTTTTGGTTTCCTATGGAAGTTGATTGTAATCTCGCGTTATATGCAAGCTTTCCGCATTATCATTATGTTCGCGTTGTTGTTGTTGCTGTTGTTGGTTTTTTTCCAAACATGTGTGTTGCGTTATTTATGATAAAAATTTACATTCTTCTTATTAGCGTTTTTCATGTGTATTTTTTGGCAACTAATTATCGTGCTGCTGTTCTATATCCCTCCCCTCACAAGAGGGTTGTATGGAATATTTGAAGGAATATTTTCATTAGAGGTAAGAATCATAAGGCCTATTAACCCCTCCCTCTTGTACTATTGTTAGATACACGTGCGCATTATGGTTTTATGAGCTACTTTTGAGCTGCTGTTGTTAGCTACTTGAACAACACCTTTTAGCATTCTGGCTAATACTGTGTGAACTTGTTTTCATGAACAATTAGCTTGCTAATAAATAACATTAATAGGCAAGGAAACTCGTCGCTCGTCGAGTACCGCGAGTGTGTGTATGGACGATGGGAAACAAGGTGCCCGCTCCAAGTACTAGCTAAGATATCACACATGCCGCGTGCCTCCCCTTGTAATGTCCCTTTCAAGAGTTTCGTTAACAATAGACAATAGCGGAGACCTTACTATTTATCCGGAACTACAAAGATTCACCATAATTTTTTTGGTAATTGTTATTTGTTAAAAAAAAAAAAACGTATGGAAAAAGAAAACATTGTGTAGTCTCAAGAGCTATAAAAAATTTGCAGCACGTGCGACTTTCTTGTTTTTGGTAAAAAAAATACAAAATAAACCACTTGACTTTTGGCCACTTGAGTACGACTATGTTCTAACGTATTATAACGCAACGGAAACCAACTGATTGGAGATATTCTTTGTTGGTGAAAATAATAAAATTTCAAGTGGCATCAGAGAATCAATTGGAAAACCAAAATGTGGGAAATTTTAACAACAAGATCAAAAATCTGTATAAGACACTGAATGCGCCGTACCAAACAACTTTACCCGTATATTTTTATACCCTGCGCCACACTGTGGAACAGGGTATTATAAGTTAGTGCATATGTTTCCAATACCCAGAAGGAGACGAGATAGACACATGGTGTGTTTGGCAAAATGCTCAGGGTGGGTCCCTGAGTCGATCTAGCCATGTCCGTCTGTCTGTGAACACATTTTTGTAATCAAAGTCTAGGTCGAAGTTTTAGTCCAATCGACTTCAAATTTGGTACAAGTATATGTTTTGGCTCAGAATAGAACCCTATTGATTTTGGAAGAAATCGGTTCAGATTTAGATATAGCTCCCATATACATCTTTCGCCCGATATACACTTATATGGCCCCAGAAGCCAGAGTTTTACCCTAATTTGCTTAAAATTTTGCACAAGACGAACAATTAGTACTATAGTCAAGTGTGCCAAATTTTATTGAAATCGGTTCCGATTTAGATGTAGTTCCCTTATATATCTTTCGCCCGATATGGACTAATATGCTCCCAGAAGCCAGAGTTTTACCCCAATTTGGTTAAAATTTTGCACTAGGAGTACAATTAGTAGTGTAGTCAAATGTACCAAATTTAGTTGGAATCGGTTCAGATTTAGATAAAGCTCCCATATATAGCTTTCGCCCGATTTACACTCATAAGAGACTAATTTTTTACTCCGATTTAGTTGAAATTTAATACAGGGAGTAAAATTAGCATTGTAGCTATACGTGACAAATTTGGTTGAAATCGGTTCAGATTTAGATATAGCTCTCATATATATGTATCGCCCGATTTTTATAAATTTGGCCATAAAACCCGTTTTTATCAACCGATCTTATTTAAAGTTGGCTAAGTGTAATCTTCTATAGCACTTACTATATGTCCAAAAAAAACATCGAAATCGGTTCAGATTTAGATATAGCTCCCATATATGAATAGCCCGATTTTCCCAAATTTGGCCATAGAACCCTTATTTATTAACCGATCTTACTCGAAGTTGGCTAGATCCAGTCCCCTATAGTACTAACGGTATGTGCAAAAAATCATCGAAATCGGTACAAATTTAGTTATAGATCCCATATATATGTATCGCCCGATTTTGCCAAATTTGGCCATAATAACCTTATTTTTGACCATAGAGGCCTCATTTATTACCTAATCGTACTCAAATTTTGCACAATGTAACCGTCTGTGGTATTAATCAAACCCGAAAAATAATAGCAAATTGGTAAAGATTTAATTATAGCTTCCATATATATGCATCGCTCTATTTTTCCAAATTTGGCCATAGTACTCTTATTTATTAACCAATGTTACTCAAATTTCAAATTTTGATGTACTAGCCGATCGTATTTATACGTACTTGTAGCTCTTACATAAGAATATTGCACGATTTTTACAAATTTGGATTTATTACCCACACTAATTGAACGATTTTCTCTTTTTATACCCTCCATCATAGGATGGGGGTATATTAACTTTGTCATTCCGTTTGTAACACATCGAAATATTGCTGTAAGACCCCATAAAGTATATATATTCTGGGTCGTGGTGAAATTCTGAGTCGATCTAAGCATGTCCGTCCGTCCGTCCGTCTGTTGAAATCACACTAACTTCCGAACGAAACAAACTATCGACTTGAAACTTGGCACAAGTAGTTGTTATCGATGTAGGTCGGTTGGTATTGAAAATGGGCCATATCGGTCCACTTTTACTTATAGCCCCCATATAAAGGGACCCTCAGATTTGGCTTGTGGAGCCTCTAAGAGAAGCATATTTCATCCGATCCGGCTGAAATTTGGTACATGGTGTTGGTATATGGTCTCTAACAATCATGCAAAAATTGGTTGACATCGGTCCATAATTATATATAGCCCCCATATAAACCGATCCCCAGATTTGGCTTGTGGAGCCTCTAAGAGAAGCATATTTCATCCGATCCGGCTGAAATTTGGTACATGGTGTTAGTATATGGTCTCTAACAATCACGCAAAAATTGGTCGACATCGGTCCATAATTATATATAGCGCCCATATAAACCGATCCCCAGATTTGGCTTGTGGAGCCTCTAAGAGAAGCATATTTCATCCGATCCGTCTGAAATTTGGTACATGATGTTGGTATATGGTATCTAACAACCATGCAAAAATTGGTCCACATCGGTTCATATATATATATAGACACATCGGTCCATAATTATATATAGCGCCCATATAAACCGATCCCCAGATTTTGGTTGCGGAGCCTCAAAGAAAAGCAAATTTCATCCGATCCGCCTGAAATTTGGTACATGATATTGGTATATGGTCTCTAACAACCATGCAAAAATTGGTCCACATCAGTTCATAATTATATATAGCCCCATATAAACCGATCCCCAGATTTGGCTTGCGAAGTCTCCAAGAGAAGCAAATTTCATCCAATCCGGTTGTAATTTGGAACATGGTGTTAGTATATGATCTTTAACAAGCGTGCCAGAATTGGTCCATATCGGTCCATAATTATATATAGCCCCCATATAAAACATTCTCCAGATTTGACCTCCGGAGCCTCTTGGAGGAGCAAAATTCATCCGATCCGGTTCAAATTAGGAACGTGGTGTTAGTATATGGTCGCTAACAACCATACCAAAATTGGTCCAATCACACAAAAATTGGTCCATATCGGTTCATAATCATGGTTGCCACTAGAGCTAAAAATAATCTACCAAAATTTTATTTCTATAGAAAATTTTGTCAAAATTTTTATTTCTATAGAAAATTTTATTTCTATAGAAAATTTTGTTAAAATTTTATTTCTGTAGAAAATTTTCTCAAAATTTTATGTCCACTTTGTCAAACTGAATTATATACGTATTGGATCGATCTTTTTTGATTTAATATATACCACGTATGGACTTACATACAATTTAGAAGATGGTTTTAGGAGGTTTTAAGATACCTTGCCATCGGCAAGCGTTACCGCAACTTACGTAATTCGATTGTGGGTGGCAGTGTTAAGAAGTTTCTACGCAAATCAATGATGGAGGGTACATAAGCTTCGGCCTGGCCGAACTTACGGCCGTATATACTTGTTTAATAATGGGCTCAATATTAGTGGCATACTAATTCCGTGGTTGCAATATCAACACAGCCAGTGTTGCTAGAAGTAGGGGAAATTCCCTATATGTAGGGTTTTTCTAATATTTAGCGTCTTGTAGGGACGTAGGGCCACAATGTAGGGACATTTTCATTCAACACAATTTGTAATAGTTTTTACATTTTGGTGGCTCTAGAGTAGGAAATTAGAAGCCGGCAAGGCTTGATCTTTAACAATGTGTGGTAACAAAAGTTACCACTCGTGCCAAAAAAATTAACAAAATTTGAAGATTACCACAATTTACCACAAATCTAACAAACAAATATTTTTATAGAAATGTTTGTCAAAACTTTATTCCTGTAGAAAATTTTGTCAACATTTTATTTCTATAGAATATTTTCTCAAAATTTTATTTCTATAGATTTTTTTTAAATATTATTTCTATAAAAAATTTTCTCAAAATTTTATTTCTATGGAATTTTTTCTCAAAATTTTATTTCTATAGAATTTATTGTCAAAATTTTATTTTTATAGAGATTTAACAAAAAAAGATTACTATTTTGGGTAGAATTCTACCAACTGTGGCAACCGTGGTGGTAATACAAATTTATATTCTAAGTTATATACGTTGCATATTCATGTTTTAAGATAATAAAGTACTTAGAACCATTTTTGTTTTGTAAAATTTTTTTAAATTTAACGAAAAATATTGTAGGGAAAATTGTATGGGAAAGTAGGGAACTTTTTTTGTCCTTGTAGGATAAGCCGAACATTTTCCCTGGCAACATTGACTATGAGCTTTAGTCAGATTGAGACAAAGCACCCATAAATATGTACCCCTTAATTTTCTTAAATATGCAACTGCGGTTTATCTCCCAGACCTATATCAATGTTACCACACAAATGTTTATGATTACTAATTCAGTAAGGGTGGTTTAGGGTATGATATAGTCGGCCTCGCCCGACTTTCTACTTTACTTACTTGTTTTTTATTATATTATTTTACTATATTCTTTTTTAACAATCTCTCCGTATACCATAGCAACGCGATTCCAACTAAAAAAACCAACCCACTCGCAAACATATCGATGACAGGTATCGATTAAAGGTAGATAAAAGAAATGTTTGAAATTTTCATATATTCTAACAAGTTTTGAAAGGATTGAATAACTGGTTGGCTGATAAGTCCCCGGTCTGACACATAGATGGCGTCGCTAGTATTAAATGCATATTATTTTTATATAGTACCAACCTTCAAATGATTCGTGTCAAAATTTGACGTATGTCAATTAGTTTGTGAGATAGAGCGTCTTTTGTGAAGCAATTTATTGTGAAAAAAATGGAAAAAAAGGAATTTCGTGTTTTGATAAAATACTGTTTTCTGAAGGGGAAAAAATACGGTGGAAGCAAAAACTTGGCTTGATAATGAGTTTCCGGACTCTGTCCCAGGGAAATCAACAATAATTGATTGGTATGCAAAATTCACGCGTGGTGGAATGAGCACGGAGGACGGTGAACGCAGTGGACGCCCGAAAGAGGTGGTTACCGACGACAACATCAAAAAAATCCACGAAATGATTTTGAATAACCGTAAAATGAAGTTGATCGAGATAGCAGAGGCCTTAAAGATATCAAAGGAACGTGTTGGTCATATCATTCATCAATATTTGGACATGCGGAAGCTCTGTGCAAAATGGGTGCCGCGCGAGCTCACATTTGACCAAAAACAACAACGTGTTGATGATTCTGAGCGGTGTTTGCAGCTGTTAACTCGTAATACACCAGAGTTTTTCCGTCGATATGTGACAATGGATGAAACATGGCTCCATCACTACACTCCTGAGTCCAATCGACAGTCGGCTGAGTGGAATGCGACCGGTGAACCGTCTCCCAAGCGTGGAAAGACTCAAAAGTCCGCTGGTATAGTAGTAATGACCTCTGTTTTTTGAGATGCTCATAGAATAATTTTTATTGATTATCTTGAGAAGGGAAAAACCATCAACAGTGACTATTATATGGCGTTATTGGAGCGTTTGAAGGTCGAAATCGCAGGAAAACGGCCCCAGAAAAAGTGTTGTTCCACCAAGACAACGCACCGTGCCACAAGTCATTGAGATGGCAAAAATTCAGTAATGCTGGTGACATTTCTGAGGGTTTCAAAGCTTCTCTAAGTGGTTTCACTGCAATGTGGAACGCCGTTCGGACTCGGCTATAAAAAGGAGGTCCCTTGTCATTCAGCTTAACATGGAATCGGGCAGCACTCAGTGATAAGAGAGAAGTTCACCAATGTGGTATCACAATGGACAGAATAGTCTAAGTGAGCCTGATACATCGGGCTGCCACCTAACCTAACCTAACCCTATGGCAAAAATTCATGAATTGGGCTTCGAATTGCTTCCCCACCCACCGTATTCTCCAGATCTGGCCCCCAGCGACTCTTTCTTGTTCTCAGAACTCAAAAGGATGTTCGCAGGGAAAAAATTTGGCTGCAATGAAGAGGTGATCGCCGAAACTGAGGCCTATTTTGAGGCAAAACCGAAGGAGTCCTACCAAAATGGTATCAAAAAATTGGAAGGTCGTTACAATCGTTGTATCGCTCTTGAAGGGAACTATGTTGAATAACAAAAACGACAAAAAAATGTGTTTTTCTTTGTTAGACCGGGGACTTATCAGCCAACCTGTTTCTTCTTAGTACGAATGAACTAAAATATTTTTCTATGCCAAGTGTTATTCGTATGTATGATAAGCTTTCTATAATAAAGGAAGTCAGAATTATCATTTTATAAAAAATTTTACTAAATTTAAGGAAACTTGGGTTTAGTTCGGTTTTTGTATATTTTTACGAATACTTTGTTATCAGTGAATAAAATTTTCTTTTTCAGTAGTAAATTCTTATACCCACCGAAGAAAACAGTAATAGTACAATTCCATGCCTTATTTTAGTTAATGAACTTTTCCTAACTGCTTTCAATTTAGGATTTTTTTTTTACTGAAACAAGTAAATTTTATTATTTCACACAAAAATTTAACTGAATGGAAATAAAATGACTAAACTAAATTGATAAAGATTTTTTCCTTTAGTTTCGAAGACACTTTTTTCTGGGTGTACCTATAGCACTCCTTGTGCAAAATTTAACGCAAATCAAGCTTAAATTCTAGCTTCTGGGGCCATATTTGTAGATATCGAGCGAAATGTATATATGGGAGCTATATCTAAAACTGAACTGATTTCTTCCAAAATCAATACACGCAAAGAAAAAAAACGTTTGGAAAACGTGTACCGAAAACGTTTTTCTTTTGTTAGAGTTTTTTGAATTGCTTCGAAAATTTTAAACTTTTATCACCAAAAAAATTCGTTTCTTACAAAATTTTTATTTTTTCAATAAAAAAAGTTATTTTTGAAACAACAACACAGTCCATTTCGTTTATATCAAACACTGTTCTTTTCCGACTTTAGGTCTTTAATAAGACACAGTTTACAGTTCAAAATTTAATATACTACAATGTAATGTTGAACATTTTTTCGGAATCTTCCGAACATATCTGGAATATATGTAAAAAAAAACAAAAGCAAAAAAAAAAACATTGGCCAAAGCAGGGATCGAACCCACGACCCTTGGCATGAGAGTCGGACGTAGCTACCACTGCTCCACGGTGCCAAACTAAATGTTTGTTTCTGTTAAATAAACTTTGTTTATTCGGTTCGTGGGCGCCGCAACCTATGCTATATAAATATAACTTATATGGATATTTATCTATTGATGACCATAACAGGTACATAGCTCAGTGGTTAGTGTGTTGGCTTACAAAGTGCATGGTCCGCGGTTCGATTCTCCGTCCAGGCGAAAGGTAAAAAAATTTTAAAAATTTATAAAATCGTATAATTTCTTCTACATTGTTGGTATTACAGAAAAAGGTGCTAAGAACTAAAAAACTTCGTGGAAGTGAGAAAGATGTGAGGGAAAATGCAATTAGCCAGAAAAAAATTTTTTGAGTTAGTCTTTATGAAATTGTTTTTACATCCTGGAAAAGAATAAACGTTTATCACAAAAAGTATATACTTTTCTTCCAAATACACTTCCTTTCAACGAAAAGCAAATGAGAAACGAACTTTGTTTGTCTAAAATTTCGTTTGGGAGGAAAGAATTATTTTTTTGCGTGTAGGGTTTTATTCTGACCAAAAACACATAGATACTTGTGCAAAATTTGAAGTTGATTGGACTAAAATTGCGACCTAGACTTTGATTACAAAAATATATATTGACAGACAGACGGACATTGTTAGATCGACTCATGAACCGTCCATGAGCAATATTGCCAAAGACACCTTATACCTATCTACACTCCTTCTGGCTGTTGCAAACATATGAGCTAACTTATAATACCCTGTTCCACAGTGTGGCACAGGTATAAACATTTTATGTCTAACATTTTAACATATATGTCACAAACATGTTATGCTAGTCTATGAACATTATATGCTTGCACTTAAACATAATGTGCTAAAGCTTTGAGTTCCAAACATATAATTTTACACCGAAACATATGAAAAACAATCTTTTTCGTCCGTGTATAGCTCTTCATGAAACCACCTTTTATTTTTAACAGCAATTTCGAGTAGTAAATTGTATGTCTGGATAAGTAACTGGAATCAGAAAAATATACGAGTTTTATCCATTGCTTCAGCACTCATCGAATTCTATTTGTAGAGACCATATTATTATAGCGGACACGAAGTGTATCTTGACTAAAAAAAGTTCAAATATATTTCAAACACTATTTAAAGAACCAGATAACAAGCATATATGCATAGTTTGAGTTAAAATCTTCATGACATACTTTAGGACACTTGTACGTGTTTTTTCGTACAAAATATTTCATTGAAAATTCTAATTTTATATTTTACTCCCCACATTAATTTGTGACCTTTATATTCATTCCCGGAGTGCATCATAAAACCGATCCCAAAAACAAACTACAATATAACTACAAACAAAACCCCATAACTCATATTAACTTCCTTTCCCCTGTGGTCAAATACTAGCATATCAAAGAGCACCATTTGTTTTCAAAAGAATTCCCCAACCACTTGTAATGACAAGCAATTCTGGGATTTGTGGAAGATGAGCAGCCAATGGCAATGTAGAAATAACAAGTCCTTTTTTCGTCCTTTTTCGGGGTTTTTATTTATGTTTAACAACCGCAAAGGAGCCAATTAGAAATGTTACAAGCACAGCCAAACGACTGACCTTTTCAACAAAAGCGCCCCTGCCACCCCGACAAATGACAAAGGGGAATAAAATAAACATGGAACCAAGTTATGAAATACCTTCACATTTACATTTGCTCCAAGGCAAAATGTTGTCAACAAACACAATTCCAAATGTGTCTCGGAGCACTCAAGGGATACAATAAAGTCAACAACATAGATGCTAATAAAAATAATGACGATGATGATGGTGGGGCTGTTGTGCTAGTGAAACCACTAATGTTAGTTTATCGATTTTTTTTCATTGAATTTTGGCTATATTTATGTAAGCAGCAAGAAGAAAATTGTGATTTAAATTTATCTTAAACGGTAAGTAAATAATATATTTTTGTAAGAGAAAAGTTTTTGGAATATCTAGAATAATACTGAGTTCGACGGATAGGAAACACGAATGCCATTCGCGCCAAAAATAATCTACCAACGTTTAAAGAAATCAAAATTTTTAAAGATATTGAAAGTTTTGTCAAAATTTTAATTCTATCGCAAATTTTTCCAAAATCTTATTTCTATAGAAAATTTTGCCCAAATTTTATTTCTATAGAAAATTTTGTCCAAATTTTATTTCTAATGAAAATTTTGTCAAAATTTTATTTCCATAGAAAAACTTGTTAAAATTTTATTTCCATATAAAATTTTGTCAAAATTTTATTTGCATAGAAAATGTTGTTAACATTTTTTCCTATAAAAAATTTTGTTAGAATATTGTCCTACAGAAAATTTTGTCAAAGTTTTATTTCTATAGAAAATTTTGTCAAAATGTTATTTTTATAGAAATTTTGTTAAGATATTATTTCTAAAGAAAATTTTGTCAACATTTTATTTCTATTGAATATTTTGCCAAAACTGTTTTTCTATAGAAAATTTTGGCAAAATTTTATTTCTATAGAAAATGTTATCAAAATTTTATTTCTATAGAAAGTTTTGTCAAAATTTTATTTGTATAGAAAATATTGTCAAAAGTTTATTTTTATAGACAATTTTGTTAGGATTTTATTTCTACAGAAATTTTTTTCAAAATTTTATTTCTACAGAACATTTTGTTATAATTTTATTTCTATAAAAAATGTTTTTTCAAAATTTTATTTCTACAGAAAATTTTGTTATACTTTTATTTCTATAAAAAATTTTGTCCAAATTTTATTTCTAAAGAAAATTTTGTCAAAATATTATTTCCATAGAAAATGTTGTTAACATTTTTTCCTATAGAAAATTTTGTTACAATATTATCCTATCTAAAATTTTGTCAAAGTTTTGTTTCTATAGAAAAGTTTGTCAAAATTTTATTTTTATAGAAAATATTGTCAAAAGTTTATTTTTATAGAAAATTTTGTTAGGATTTTATTTCTATAGAAAAATTTTTCAAAATTTTATTTCTTTTGAAAATTTTGTCAAAATTTTATTTCTATAGAAAATATTGTTAAAATTTTATTTTTATAAAAAATTTTGCTAAGATTTTATTTCTAAAGATTTTTCAAAATTTTATTTCTATGAAAATTTTGTCAAAATTTTATTTGTATTGAAAATTTTGTCAAAATTTTATTTCTATGGAAAATTTTTTCCAAAGTTTATTCTATAGAAAAAATTTTCCAAAGTTTATTTCTACAGAAATTTTTGTCAAAATTTTGTTTCTATGGAAAGTTTTGTCCAAATTTACTTCTATAGAAAAAATTTAGTAAAAAATTTACTTCTATAGAAAATTTTGTCAAAATTTTATTTCTGTAGAAAATTTTGTCAAAATTTTATTTCTATAGAAAATTTTGTCAAAATTTTATTTCTATAGAAAATTGTTTCCAAAGTTTATTTCTATAGAATTTTTTTCAAGATTTTATTCCCATAGAAAATGTTGTCCAAATTTTATTACTACACACAAAAAAATTTCACGAAAATTTTTCCAATTAAAATTTTAATTGAGTTTTAAAAAATATTCAATTAAAAATTTAATTGATTCAACAAATTTTTTAATTCAAACAAAAATCAATCACAAAAATAATAGTATTAATTAATTTTTTAATTGGATCAATTAACTTTTTAATTGACCTTCAATTAATTTTTTAATTGATACTATCATTTCTGTGATTGAAGGCATTTCAATTAAAAATTAATTGGATCAATTAATTTCGTGATTGAATCAAAAAAAATTTTTTTGTGTGTATAGCGAATCTTTTTCAAAATTTTATTTCTATAGAATTTTTGTCAACATTTTATTTCTGTAGAAAATTTCGTCAAAATTTTAATTCTATCGCAAATTTTTCCGAAATTTTATTTCAATAGAAAATTTTGCCCAAATTTTATTTCTATAGAAAATTTTGTCATAATTTTATTTCTATAAAAAATTTTGTCCAAATTTTATGTCTAAAGAAAATTTTGTCAAAATTTTATTTCCATAGAAAATTTTGTCAAAATTTTATTGGCATTGAAAATGTTGTTAACATTTGTTCCTATAGAAAATTTTGTTAGAATATTATCCTATAGAAAATTTTGTCAAAGTTTTATTTTTATAGAAAATTTTGTCAAAATGTTATTTTTATAGAAAATTTTGCTAAGATATTATTTCTAAAGAAAATTTTGTCAACATTTTATTTCTATTGGAAATTTTGCCAAAACTTTTTTTCTATAAAAAATTTTATCAAATGTTTTTTATTTCTATAGAAAATTTTGTCAACATTTTATTTCTATGGAAAGTTTTGTCCACATTTTATTTCTATAGAAAATTTTGTCCAAATTATATTTCTATAGAAAATTTTGTCAAAATTTTATTTCTATTGAAAGTTTTGTCAAAATTTTATTTTTATAGAAGGTTAGGTTAGGTTATGTGGCAGCCCGATGTATCAGGCTCACTTAGACTATTCAGTCCATTGTGATACCACAGTGATGAACTTCTCTCTTATCACTGAGTGCTGCCCGATTCCATGTTAAGCTCAATGATAAGGGACCTCCTTTTCATAGCCGAGTCCGAACGGCGTTCCACACTCCAGTGAAACCACTTAGAGAAGCTTTGAAACCCTCAGAAATGTCACCAGCATTACTGAGGTGGGATAATCCACCGCTGAAAAACTTTTTGGTGTTCGGTCGTAGCAGGAATCGAACCTACGACCTTGTGTATGCAAGGAGGGCATGCTAATCATTGCACCACGGTGGCTCCTTATTTTTATAGAAAATATTGTCAAAAGTTTATTTTTATAGAAAATTTTGTTAGGATTTTATTTCTACACAAAATTTTTTCAAAATTTTATTTCTATTGAAAATTTTGTCAAATTTTTTTTTTCTATAGAAAATATTGTTAAAATTTTATTTTTAATTTTATTTCTATTGAAAATTTTGTCAAAATTTTATTTCTATTGAAAATTTTGTCAAAATTTTATTTCTATTGAAAATTTTGTCAAAATTTTATTTCTATAGAAAACTTTGTCAAAATTTTATTTCTATAGAAAATTATTTCCAAAGTTTATTCTATAGAAAAATGTTTCCAAAGTTTATTTCTACAGAAATTTTTGTCAAAATTTTATTTCTACAGAAAATTTTTTTAAACGTTTATTCCTATAGAAAATTTAGTAAAAAATTTACTTCTATAGAAAATTGTGTCCAAATTTTATTTTTATAGAAAATTTTGTCAAAATTTTATTTCTGTTGAAAATTTTGTCCAAATTTTATTTCTATAAAAAATTTTGTCAAAATTTTATTTGTATAGAAAATTGTTTCCAAAGTTTATTTCTATCGAAATTTTTGTCAAAATTTTATTCCCATAGAAAATTTTGTCCAAATTTTATTTCTACAGAAAATTTTGTCAAAATTTTATTGCTTAGCAAATTTTTTTTCAAAATTTTATTTCTATAGAAAATTTTATTTCTGTAGAAGATTTTGTCAAAATTTTGTTTCTACAGAAAAGTTTTTATTTCTATAGAAAATTTAAATACCCTTAGTTTGAGAGGAATATTTTAAAAATTATACCAAAACTTAAAGAATTCTACTAATCTACCAAACAAAAAATCTACCATTTTTGGTAGTGATGGGATATACTTGTGAAGGGTACAAAAATAAACGTTGCTCTCTTGCTATATATGTTTATTTTGCAATAACAATAATTTGTATTTTTGCCTGAAATATATACTTTAGGTTAAGATAGGTTAGGTGGCAACCCGATGTATCAGGCTCACTTAGACTATTCAGTCCATTGTGATACCACATTGGTAAACTTCTCTCTTATCACTGAGTGCTGCCCTATTCCATGTTAAGCTCAATGACAAGGGACCTCATTTTTATAGCCGAGTCCGTTTCTTGTTTTTTTTTTTTTTTTGATGCTGAAAGAAGAGTTTTCTTTCTGAGAATCGCATTTTTAGACAAACAAAATGTTCTTTTATTTCTAAAAAATGTTCTTGCAATGTAATCAAAACAGAAAATTAATTCGGGTTTATTTGATTTCAAAGAAAACACTTTACAATAAAGGGGAATTTTATTTGTATTAAAATTTCGTTACGTAAAAAAGAGTTTATCTTCGGGTCTAGTCTAGGGACATGAAATATTTTTTCAATGTACTCATCTCATTTGTCTCAAAATACAAAAAAAGAACTTCAAAGATATAATATTGCCACCGCATCTTTGTTGTCGAGCAAATTACGAATGAATGGATGTCTTTTAATGACGTATTGTATCAATGATAATAGAAACTGTGTGCAAAGGTTATTTCCTCGAATACCATTGGCAGGTTTAACTAGACAAATGAGTGAGCCATACATTGGCTTTTGTTTGCCATTAACATGGCCATTTTGCCAAAAGGTTTTGGTTATGTTTCTACATCGTACTTTTGGTTGTTGTTTTGCCATTTGTTTGTTCACCATTAGCGATGGACAATGGTAGTGGGCTATAGCTTGTAGCCACATTACATGTCTGACTGTTTGAATTTTCCATAATGGAATTGTGTAAAACTGAAAACATTGAATCTTGATTGGTATTGTGTTGGCTGGATATGCAAAGGGGGGCGACTTTCTCCATAGCCTTTTTACCCGTTCAATAATAACTCCGATGGTTGTATATTGTAGGGGAAGGGACTTGACATTTTCTTGCTGATTGCAATTGCCAAAACCAACACCGGTTTATCGAATTCACTTACGCAAAATAAAAAAAATTGCCATTTTCGGAAAAACCGATATATTAGCAATGGCCCTTTATTGCTAATATCTGACGACTTGAGAATATTGGTAAAACGTACCCTTGTTTTTGATGCCTTCATAATCATTGCATTACTCACTGGTATTCTGAGTAGAAATCAAACCTTACTTTTCAATAGTGTGGATACACCCTCAAAAAAAAAATCGCTTCTGTAACATATACTCCAAATACGTTTTGCTTCAAGCATATATATTTTCAGGATTGGGCCAAACAAAATATTGTTCGTATTGTTCAAACATATTATGTTTCACCTTAGGGCATACACTGGTGGAAAAAATCGTTTCTGTAACATATACCCCAAATACGTTTTGCTTCAAGCATATATATTTTCAGGATTGGGCCAAACAAAATATTGTTCGTATTGTTCAAACATATTATGTTTCACCTTAGGGCATACACTGGTGGAAAAAATCGCTTCTGTAACATATACCCCAAATACGTTTTGTTTCAAGCATATATATTTTCAGGATTTTGCCAATGGTTGCACTTAAATAATTGTGCTAAAAGGTTTGGTTCCAAACATATAATTTTTACACCCAAACATATGAAAAACAGTCTTTTTCGTCCGTGTATGATAGAAACCCTTTTACTCGTTGTATTTTACGTTCAACTCTACAAATAACAGGTTGGCTGATAAGTCCCCGGTCTGACACATAGATGGCGTCGCTAGTATTAAATGCATATTATTTTTATATAGTACCAACCTTCAAATGATTCGTGTCAAAATTTGACGTCTATAAGTCAATTAGTTTGTGAGACAGAGCGTCTTTTGTGAAGCAACTTTTGTTATTGTAAAAAAATGAAAAAAAGGAATTTCGTGTTTTGATAAAATACTGTTTTCTGAAGGGGAAAAAACGGTGGAAGCAAAAACTTGAGTTTGCGGACTCTGCCCCAGGGAAATCAACAATAATTGATTGGTATGCAAAATTCAAGCGTGGTGAAATGAGCACGGAGGACGGTGAACGCAGTGGACGCCCAAAAGAGGTGGTTACCGACGAACACATCAAAAAAAATCCACAAAATGATTTTGAATGACCGTAAAATGAAGTTGATCAAGATAGCAGAGGGCTTAAAAATATCAAAGGAACGTGTTGGTCATATCATTCAACAATAGTTGGATATGCGGAAGCTCTGTGCAAAATAGGTGCCACGCGAGCTCACATTTGACCAAAAACAACAACGTGTTGATGATTCTGAGCTGTGTTTGCAGCTGTTAACTCGTAATACACCCGAGTTTTTCCGTCGATATGTGACAATGGATGAAAAATGGCTCCATCACTACACTCCTGAGTCCAATCGACAGTTGGCTGAGTGGACAGCGACCGGTGAACTGTCTCCGAAGCGTGGAAAGACTCAAAAGTCCGCTGGCAAAGTAATGGCCTCTGTTTTTTGA
Source organism: Haematobia irritans (assembly GCF_050003625.1). Classification (NCBI taxonomy): domain Eukaryota; kingdom Metazoa; phylum Arthropoda; class Insecta; order Diptera; family Muscidae; genus Haematobia; species Haematobia irritans. The sequence goes on from NC_134400.1 coordinate 170,033,036, forward strand.
GATGCGCATGGAATAATTTTTATCGATTATCTTGAGAAGGGAAAAACCATCAACAGTGACTATTATATGGCGTTATTGGAGCGTTTGAAGGTCGAAATCGCAGCAAAACGGCCCCATAAGAAGAAGAAAAAAGTGTTGTTCCATCAAGACAACACACCGTGCCACAAGTCATTGAGAACGATGGCAAAAATTCATGAATTGGGCTTCGAATTGCTTCCCCACCCACCGTATTCTCCAGATCTGGCCCCAGCGACTTTTTCTTGTTCTCAGACCTCAAAAGGATGCTCGCAGGGAAAAAGTTTGGCTGCAATGAAGAGGTGATCGCCGAAACTGAGGTCTATTTTGAGGCAAAACCGAAGGAGTACTACCAAAATGGTATCAAAAAATTGGAAGGTCGTTATAATCGTTGTATCGCTCATGAAGGGAACTATGTTGAATAATAAAAACGAATTTTGGCAAAAAATGTGTTTTTCTTTGGTAGACCGGGGACTTATCAGCCAACCTGTTATGGACTTACGCACATCAATTTGTATGCCCTTAAAATACACATGCTAGTTTGGATTCCTTGAATAAAAGTCGATAATTAGGTTTAGTCCTTACTTTAAAATTGGTAGTTTTATGTAAAAGAAAATTCTATTGAACTAAGGACAATTTTTTCTTCAAGTTGACATTTTTTTAATTTAAAATACATCCTATTGCCAAATTAGTCACAATAAATAGCTAGCTTGAGTAGAAGGAACGTCACTTTACCAAAATTTAACCTGGCAACATTCACTAACAAAAAAAGTTTACTTGGATCCAAAGATTTGGACCTTCCCTTAAGGATTTTGGTATTGATTCTGAGCCAAAGATGTGGCTTTTTTAAACTAAAGAAATTTTTTAGCGACCTGTCTGGCTTTAAATCTATTGGTCCAATAAAATGAAAATTAGGATACAGATCTCATTTATCAAATTTTCATTCTCTTTTCGCGGCTTATTTATAAAGGTACTCACGTACAAACAAATACCAATTAAAAATCCAAATTACAACGGATACTTCAAAGTAAAAAACGTTTTCTACATTCCAAAAAAAAAAAACACTTTAAACCAAAGACGCTAAATCCTCAAAATAAGTCTTAGCCTATATTTGAAGCGTTTTTATCTTAAATCTAAAGTTTCAATATTTCAGTTAATTTAAGGACAATTTCTTTAAATAAAAAATGTGTTTCATTACTTTAAGGAAAATTAGCCTTAGTTCAAAGACATGCGACTTTAAATTTAATGAAAAAATGGTGAAGCAAAGATTATAAACTTTATTTTAAAGAAATTTGTCCTTAACATTTTGTAAATTTCGCATCCTAAAATTTAGGTTGCGTAATCTTTAACCCTTTCACTACCGATGTCCACTTAGAAGGACATTCGAAAAATACACCAAATTCTATTTTCCCACACGCTCACAAAAAATCGCTTCTGTAACATATACTCCCAAACATATTTTGCTTCAAGCATATATATTTTTGGGTATTGCCCAATCATTTATATGTTTGATCTCTTCCAATATATAATATGTTTGAAAGCATATTGGTCTAAACAATATATGTTTGGGTAGTCTAAGTTCCAAACGTTTTGTATTTTTGCATCCAAATTCAATAATGTTGTCTTCCAAAAAACAATATGTTATTATGTGACCATAAAATAAGTTTAGAAGCATTTTGCACCCAAAAATATTATATGCTTAAAAAAATTCTCCCAAACAATATTGTGCTCAAAATTTTATTTATTTATTTATATATTTACAATCATAATGAATTATGAAAATAAACAGGTAATATAGGTGCTAACAACATAGGTTTTCGACCTGAATGCTCAAAGTTTTGTTTCTGCCCAATTGTATATTCCCCGAAATCGTACTCTTAGTTCTTAGCACCTTTTTCTCTAATACAAACATTGTAGAAGAAATTATTCAATTTTATGATTTTTTTTTATTTTAATTTTACCTTTTGCCGGACGGGGATTCGAACAGCGGACCACACAGTTTGTAAGGATCAAAGAAGTAGCAGATCAATTGCCCAAGGAAAAATAAAATGGTAATTTTGTAATAACAAGCAACAACCACCAACTTAATTCAATATCGCTCCCTGTTAAATAGCGCTCCAAGCTACTAAACACATATATGTTTATAGGCTATTTCTAAATTAATATATGTTTGCATCCAAGCATATTATATTTACAAACATTTTATGTCCCAAACATAATATGTTCTAACATATTAACATATATGTCCCAAACATTTTATGCTAGTTTATGAACATTATATGCTTGCACTCAAAAATATTGTGTTTAATAATTTGTGTTCCAAACATATAATGTTTATAGCCAAACATATGAAAAACAGTCTTTTTCATCCGTGCACTTACTTTCGATTTATTTCACGATGTTATTTTAAAGTAGAGGCTTTAATCTAAGTAAGCTATAAATATTGTCCATATTGGTAAGGTCTAAAATACATTTTTATAAACTTATTTAACAATAAACGAAAAATACGAAAATTTGAGACAATTTGTCTACTGTATGTTTATAGTAAATGGACATTTATACAAAAACTATAACTGATACTTTATCGGGTTCTTTTTTGTATTTTTTCTCACAATTTGAAAGATATGATGGGCTAAATAGCGCTTATTTCCGTAAGGTCATTTGGTCACAATGCAAGAATCAAATTTTCAGAACAAGCTCATATAGCTCCTGAAGTAATTGAGGTAGGTTTTCAAAATGACAATTTTTGTTCTACATGCTGATAGTACAAGTAAAATCAGAAGAAAAATACAAGTTTTTAACACTAGGTTTATTTCGGTAGTGAAAGGGTTAATATCGCGTAAATATTTTTTCCAGTGTTGGCAAGATTTGCAGTGATAAGATGTTTTGGATAGAACACTAGTGCAACGATGTACTGGATACTTCCTAGAAATGTTGAATCCAGTACTGAAAGAAATCAGGCCTAATATATCGCAGAGAGAAAATGAAAATTCGATAAATGCGATCTGTACACTAATTTTAATTTTATAAAGCCACCTAAAATATCTTTATTTTCAAAAAGATGCTGTTCTGGCTCAAAATCCTTAAGGGAACGATGCCATGGAACATTTTTTTTCTGAGCATACTATGTGGCCGATGTTCTACACTGATACAAAACTCCATACAGGAGTTGTTTCAAGACATTCTAATCAATTATCTATTGTTCTTGTAGGTCTTTGAGATATGCACTTTATCTCATAGTGCGACATTCTTATGCCAATTGATCCAATCAATTCTAACACCAAACCCCTTTCGCAGCAAATCAATAGCACAAATAGTCAACCCATTTGAACAGTGTACTGAGCTCAACACCACCTCGCGTCATGTAACCAATTTGTACGACATTAATTTGCTGGTTGTCAATTCAAACAACGGTGGTCGATGGTTAAAAACAGGCAGCAATTCTTGCTGTCGATACGAGAATATCAGAATATCAAACCCATCGTCCGACCGACTAACTTACCCCCTTAGACCAACGACCATCAGTAACAATGTCAACATTAACGACAACAACTTCTGGTAATACGTGTAAATATCAGCCGCTCTCTCTCTCTCTCACACACTCTGTGTCTCTCGTAAGTACTACACTTTTATTGTCCATAGCCAATGATATGGCCCTGCTACTACTACCGACTATTGACTGTTACTGTTGCGGAGGCTTGAAGCTGTGTGTTATTATGGTTGTCCACTATTCAATATTGTAATTGCGATAATTGCACTGTTTTCATTTTGGATTATTGTCGTTAGACTCAGCGAAACCACAACCAGACAATGTTTTGCAACAAAATTATTAATGTTGACAGATTAAATTAAAAATATTTATTTTTATTGGAGGCGACAATTAGTGTATGTTTGCTAATTAAACGCTACATTCATGTTGGGGATAACCAATGGAAGGGCTTAGAGGGTTATAGGTGAATGAAGAAATTCTTCAACATTTTAAAAAATGAATGAAAAAATAAAAAAAATCCTCCATTACCGGTAATCAAAAACTTACTACTTGCAGCATTGCGATGGATTTAAAAATAATAAACAAAATTGTATTACTCTCAACATTACCAAAGTTCTAAAAATAATAATTATCATAGAAATAAATTTTTGACATAATATTCTATAGAAATTAAATTTTGATAAAGTATTCTATAGAAATAAAATTTTGACAAAATTTTCTATAGATATAAAATTTTGACAAAATTTTCTATAGAAATAAAATTTTGACAAAATTTTCTATAGAAATAAAATGTTGACAAAATTTTCTATAGAAATGAAATTTTGACAAAATTTTCTATAGAAATAAAATGTTGACAAAATTTTTATATAGAAACGAAATTTTGACAAAATTTTCTATAGAAATAAAATTGTGACAAAATTTTCTATAGAAATAAAATTTTGACAAAATTTTCTATAGAAATAAAAATTTTCTATAGAAATAAAATGTTGACAAAATTTTTCTATAGAAACAAAATTTTGACAAAATATGCAATAGAAATAAAATTTTGTCAACATTTTCTATAGAAATAAAATTTTGACAAAATTTTCTATAGAAATGAAATTTTGACAAAATTTTCTATAGAAATAAAATGTTGACAAATATTTCATGTTAGCCTGATACCGAAACAGGCAATTGACGTCCAAATGCATTATATCTAATTATACAATTATTTTTCGAGCTTTATGGACAGATAGATTAAGGAACATGGTTAATAGAGCCATTGGAAAGAAAACGCCAGATACAAATCTATACACGCCTGGACTGTACATGTTTCGGTTCGGGCGAATGAACCTTTCCACAGCCTTTAGTATAGATCTGGCTGGGAGAGATAACTCAATTTTGGGCCCTTTATGCTAAATACTTATGGAGAAAACATTTGGGAATTTACCTCTTCCACATTGAATCATCTTTTCTCCCACTGTACATCATCTTTTCATATAACTTACAAGTAATGCAACAACACGAAATTTATTTTTAGAAAGCTAAATTGTTAGAATTCACCTAAGTGGCAAAATTTTCTATAGAAATAAGATTGTGACAAAATTTTCTATACAAATAAAATTTTGACAAAATTTTCTATAGAAATAAAATTGTGACAAAATTTTCTATAGAAATAAAAATTTGACATAATTTTCTATAGAAATAAAATTTTGACAAAATTTTCTATAGAAATAAAATTTTGACAAAATTTTCTATAGAAATCAAATATTGAAAAAATTTTCTACAGAAATGAAATTTTGATAAAATTTTCTATAGAAAAAAATTGACAAAATTTTCTATAGAAAAAAAAATTTTGACAAAATTTTCTATAGAAATAAAATTTTGATAAAGTATTCTATAGAAATAAAATTTTGACAAAATTTTCTATAGAAATAAAATTTTGACAAAATTTTCTATAGAAATAAAATTTTGACAAAATTTTCTATAGAAATAAAATTTTGACAAAATTTTCTATAGAAATAAAATTTTGTCAAAATTTTATTTCTATAGAAAATGTTGTCAAAATTTTATTTCTAAAGAAAATTTCGTCAAAATTTCATTTCTATAGAAAGTTTTGTCAAAATTTTATTTCTATAGAATATTTTGTAAAATTTTATTTCTATAGAAAATTTTGTCACAATTTTATTTCCATAGAAAATTTTGTCAACATTTTATTTCTATAGAAAATTTTGTCAAAATTTTATTTCTATAAAAAATTATGTCAAAATTTTATTTCTATAGAAAATTTTGTCACAATTTTATTTCTATAGAAAATTTTGTCACTTAGGTGAATTCTACAAATTAGCTTTCTAAAAATAAATTTCGTGTTGTTGCATTACTATGTAACAAAATGAAATAAAAATAAGATTAAGGGACTTGTAAGTTATATGTAAAGATGATGCACAGTGGGAGAAAAGATGATTCAATTTGTAAGAGATAAATTCCCAAATGTTTTCTCCATAAGTATTTAGCATAAAGGGCCCAAAATTGAGTTATCTCTCCCAGCCAGATCTATACTAAAGGCTGTGGAAAGGTTCATTCGCCCGAACCGAAACATGTACAGTCCAGGCGTGTATAGATTTGTATCTGGCGTTTTTTTTTTCAATGGCTCTATTAACCATGTTCCTTAATCTATCTGTCCATAAAGCTCGAAAAATAATTGTATAATTAGATATAATGCATTTGGACGTCAATTGCCTGTTTCGGTATCAGGCTAACATGAACTATTTGTCAACATTTTATTTCTATAGAAAATTTTGTCAAAATTTCATTTCTATAGAAAATTTTGTCAAAATTTTATTTCTATAGAAAATTTTGTCAAAATTTTATTTCTATTGCATATTTTGTCAAAATTTTATTTCTATTGCATATTTTGTCAAAATTTTGTTTCTATAGAAAAATTTTGTCAAAATTTTATTTCTATAGAAAATTTTGTCAAAATTTCATTTCTATAGAAAATTTTGTCAAAATTTTATTTCTATAGAAAATTTTGTCAAAATTTTATTTCTATAGAAAATTTTGTCACAATTTTATTTCTGTAGAAAATTTTGTCAAAATTTCGTTTCTATAGAAAAATTTTGTCAACATTTTATTTCTATAGAAAATTTTGTCAAAATTTCATTTCTATAGAAAATTTTGTCAAAATTTTATTTCTATAGAAAATTTTGTCAAAATTTTATTTCTATAGAAAAATTTGTCAAAATTTTATATCTATAGAAAATTTTGTCAAAATTTTATTTCTATAGAAAATTTTGTCAAAATTTTATTTCTATAGAAAATTTTGTCAAAATTTTATTTCTATAGAAAATTTTGTCAAAATTTTATTTCTATAGAAAATTTTGTCAAAATTTTATTTCTATAGAAAATTTTGTCAAAATTTTTTTTCTAAAGAAAATTTTGTCAAAATTTTATTTCTATAGAAAATTTTGTCAAAATTTTATTTCTATAGAAAATTTTGTCAAAATTTTATTTCTATAGAAAATTTTGGCAAAATTTTATTTCTATAGAAAATTTTGTCAAAATTTTATTTCTATAGAAAATTTTGTAAAATTTTATTTCTATAGAAAATTTTGTCACAATTTTATTTCTATAGAAAATTTTGTCACAATTTTATTTCTATAGAAAATTTTGTCAAAATTTTATTTGTATAGAAAATTTTGTCACAATTTTATTTCTATAGAAAATTTTGCCACTTAGGTGAATTCTAACAAATTAGCTTTCTAAAAATAAATTTCGTGTTGTTGCATTACTTGTAAGTTATATGAAAAGATGATGTACAGTGGGAGAAAAGATGATTCAATGTGTAAGAGGTAAATTCCCAAATGTTTTCTCCATAAGTATTTAGCATAAAGGGCCCAAAATTGAGTTATCTCTCCCAGCCAAATTTTCTATAGAAATAAAATGTTGACAAAATTTTCTATGGAAATAAAATTGTGACAAAATTTTCTATAGAAATAAAATTTTACAAAATTTTCTATAGAAATAAAATTTTGACAAAACTTTCTATAGAAATGAAATTTTGACGAAATTTTCTTTAGAAATAAAATTTTGACAACATTTTCTATAGAAATAAAATTTTGACAAAATTTTCTATAGAAATCAAATATTGAAAAAATTTTCTACAGAAATGAAATTTTGATAAAATTTTCTATAGAAAAAAATTGACAAAATTTTCTATAGAAAAAAAAATGTTGACAAAATTTTCTATAGAAATAAAATTTTGATAAAGTATTCTATAGAAATAAAATTTTGACAAAATTTTCTATAGAAATAAAATTTTGACAAAATTTTCTATAGAAATAAAATTTTGACAAAATTTTCTATAGAAATAAAATTTTGACAAAATTTTCTATAGAAATAAAATTTTGTCAAAATTTTATTTCTATAGAAAATGTTGTGAAAATTTTATTTCTATAGAAAATTTTGTCAAAATTTTATTTCTATAGAATACTTTATCAAAATTTTATTTCTATAGAAAGTTTTGTCAAAATTTTTTTTCTATAGAAAATTTTGTCAATTTTTTTCTATAGAAAATTTTATCAAAATTTTATTTCTGTAGAAAATTTTATCAAAATTTTATTTCTATAGAAAATTTTGTCAAAATTTTATTTCTATAGAAAATTTTGTCAAAATTTTATTTCTATAGAAAATTTTGTCAAAATTTTATTTCTATAGAATACTTTATCAAAATTTTATTTCTGTAGAAAATGTTGTTTCTATAGAAAATATTGTCAAAATTTTATATCTATAGAAAATGTTGTCAAAATTTTATTTCTATAGAAAATTTGCAATATAAATGCAATGAAATAAAATTTTGACAAAGACAGTGGCATAGGAAAAGAGATATGTTTATACGAATTTATTTCGGCATAAGCCGGTTATCATGCAAAACCTTTTTTCGGAAGGTTCAAGTGTGGTTCATTGTTGGGTTTAATGAACTGCCTGAATTTATTCTGATAATTGGTTGATAGTTTTGCTGCAAGTAGAGGATGCTGATGAGGAATGTGGTAATTCCGAAACGTGCGTCCATCCAACCATCTTGCAGTCTATAGGGCTTTGCCCAAATAAATTTGACAAACATTCTTTTTCCTCTGTTGGTTAAGCTACACTTGTAGTTTAGTCAATGCATCGTTTTAAGCTGAAATCAAAAAAACAACAACAATGCTTAAAGAACAAAACCAACAATAACAAAACAAAACAAATGAAAATTTTATTTCTATAGAAAATTTTGTGAATTTTTTTTCTATAGAAAATTTTGTCAAATTTTTATTTCTATACAAAATGTTGTCAAAATTTTATTTCTATAGAATACTTTATCAAAATTTGATTTCTAATTTCTGTAGAAATTTTTGTCAAAATTTTATTTCTGTAGAAAATTTTTTCAATATTTGATTTCTATAGAACATTTTGTCAAAATTTTATTTCTATAGAAAATGTTGTCAAAATTTTATTTCTATAGAAAATTTCCTCAAAATTTCATTTCTATAGAAAATTTTGTCAAAATTTTATTTCTATAGAAAATTTTGTAAAATTTTATTTCTATAGAAAGTTTTGTCACAATTTTATTTCTATAGAAAATTTTGTCAAAATTTTATTTCCATAGAAAATTTTGTCAACATTTTATTTCTATAGAAAATTTTGTCAAAATTTTATTTCTATAAAAAATTATGTCAAAATTTTATTTCCATAGAAAATTTTGTCACAATTTTATTTCTATAGAAAATTTTGCAACTTAGGTGAATTCTAACAAATTAGCTTTCTAAAAATAAATTTCGTGTTGTTGCATTAATATGTAACAAAACGAAATAAAAATAAGATTAAGGGACTTGTAAGTTATATGAAAAGATGATGTACAGTGGGAGAAATGATGATTCAATTTGTAAGAGGTAAATTCCCAAATGTTTTCTCCATAAGTATTTAGCATAAAGGGCCCAAAATTGAGTTATCTTTCCCAGCCAGATCTATACTAAAGGCTGTGGAAAGGTTCATTCGCCCGAACCGAAACATGTACAGTCCAGGCGTGTATAGATTTGTATCTGGCGTTTTCTTTCCAATGGCTCTATTAACCATGTTCCTTAATCTATCTGTCCATAAAGCTCGAAAAATAATTGTATAATTAGATATAATGCATTTGGACGTCAATTGCCTGTTTCGGTATCAGGCTAACATGAAATATTTGTCAACATTTTATTTCTATAGAAAATTTTGTCAAAATTTTATTTCTATAGAAAATTTTGTCAAAATTTTATTTCTATTGCATATTTTGTCAAAATTTTTTTTCTATAGAAAAATTTTGTCAACATTTTTTTTCTATAGAAAAATTTTGTCAAAATTTTATTTCTATAGAAAATTTTGTCAAAATTTCATTTCTATAGAATATTTTGTCAAAATTTTATTTCTATAGAAAATTTTGTCAAAATTTCGTTTCTATAGAAAAATTTTGTCAACATTTTATTTCTATAGAAAATTTTGTCAAAATTTCATTTCTATAGAAAATTTTGTCAAAATTTTATTTCTATAGAAAATTTTGTCAAAATTTTATTTCTATAGAAAATTTTGTCAAAATTTTATATCTATAGAAAATGTTGTCAAAATTTTATTTCTATAGAAAATTTTGTCAAAATTTTATATCTATAGAAAATGTTGTCAAAATTTTATTTCTATTGAATACTTTATCAAAATTTAATTTCTATAGAATATTATGTCAAAAATTTATTTCTATGATAATTATTATTTTTAGAACTTTGGTAATGTTGAGAGTAATACAATCTTGTTTATTATTTTTAAATCCATCGCAATGCTGCAAAATTTTCTATAGAAATAAAATTTTGACAAAATTTTCTATAGAAATAAAATTTTGACAAAATTTTCTATAGAAATAAAATTTTGACAAAATTTTCTATAGAAATAAAATTTTGACAAAATTTTCTATAGAAATAAAATTTTGACAAAATTTTCTATAGAAATAAAATTTTGACAAAATTTTCTATAGAAATAAAATTTTCACAACATTTTCTATAGAAATAAAATTTTGACAAAATTTTCTATAGAAATAAAATTTTGACAAAATTTTCTATAGAAATAAAATTTTGATAAAATTTTCTACAGAAATAAAATTTTGATAAAATTTTCTATAGAAAAAAATTGACAAAATTTTCTATAGAAAAAAAAAATTTTGACAAAATTTTCTATAGAAATAAAATTTTGACAAAATTTTCTATAGAAATAAAATTTTGATAAAGTATTCTATAGAAATAAAATTTTGACAAAATTTTCTATAGAAATAAAATTTTGACAAAATTTTCTATAGAAATAAAATTTTGACAAAATTTTCTATAGAAATAAAATTTTGACAAAATTTTCTATAGAAATAAAATTTTCACAACATTTTCTATAGAAATAAAATTTTCACAACATTTTCTATAGAAATAAAATTTCGACAAAATTTTCTATAGTAATAAAATTTTGACAAATCTGCCAACAGTTGTGAGGTTATACATACTCAGAATATTTTGACATACGAGCGCTATTTGTGTTTTATTTACAGCAACTTGTAAGATTCATCTCGCTTAAAAAATGGAATTAAATTATGAAACATTATGCGATTATTTTTTAAAACTTTCGACATGGAGATAACTCAACAACAGTGCATTGATGGATTTAATTGAATTTTTGGCGATGAAGCTCATTCAAGGACCAGTGTTCATCAATGGTACACACAAACAAAAATTCACGAAAATTTTTCCAATTTAAATTTTAATTGAGTTTTAAAAAATATTCAATTAAAAATTTAATTGATTCAACAAATTTTTTAATTGAAATAAAAATCAATCACAAAAATAATAGTATCAATTAATTTTTTAATTGGATCAATAAACTTTTTAATTGACCTTCAATTAATTTTTTAATTGATACTATCATTTCTGTGATTGAAGACATTTCAATTAAAAATTAATTGGATCAATTAATTTCGTGATTGAATCAGAAAAAAAAATTTTTTTGTGTGTATGGTTGAATTCACCATACCAAGGTCGTAATTCACTTCAAGACGACTTTCCTGAAGGATATTTCACAAAGATCTCAAAAATCAAAGGTTTTGTAGTATTTATCTGAATAGATAAAGATATCACTCTAATGTACTTAAGAGGCGGCATGTTCTTAATCTCCCTTTTATTTTAGTAATGTCTTGTAAATATTAGAGATGTAATAGAGATCTAATATTTAGATATGTAACAAATATTTTGTTTAATTATTTCTAGAAATTAGAGTGCAAATAAACAAAATTACAAAAAAATATGTGCGTTGCCTACCCAATTTTCTTACAAAGCCGTGTTTTATTTTTTACATTATAAAACTATCTTGCAACTCCTTCCGCTGTTTTCAACCAATTTCATACCTCATTTAACAGCACACAAACATGCATGGAAACCCTAGTAATAAACACCTTATCGTAATGGATAAAAAGAAACTACTGAATCATGCCATGATCATCACTATTATAGAAATCCAATCATAATGAAATAGCTATGGATATTGTATGAAGGTGGGCTAACATAGAAATCCAACTAAAACAAATGAAAACAAACAAGGCGAAAACAAAAGGCACCATCAACATTAAAAAAAATAATTCCCCAGACAATATATATATTGTTTATGCTTCTGTCTTCTAATTTGAACAGGAGAAAGATGTAGTCCTTGCCGGTCAATCATCATTCGAGCATTTGGCGCCATTGCCACCTTGGCGCCATTCATCGACATCGTGGGATCCGGAATGCGATCAATTAAATTCGTTATGATCGTTTGTAATTAATTCCATGATTTGCAATTTATTCATTGTTTTCATAATCACTTTTTTTGTTGTTGACTAACTTCTTTGGGTTGTTGTTCTTCATTTTATTGTTTCGTTTGTAAGAGGGTTTCTTAAAAAAATATGGACTCAAGATAACTACAATGATTGATGAATATCTGTGATCACGTAGAATAGAGGTTAACGGGTTTTAATTAAAGAAAAAAACGAATGCATTGAAACAAGGGTGTGAATAAAAAAAGTTGGTATATCAATATATTTTAGCCAAGACACAAACCACAAGTGATTTTTTTTTTTTTTTGATCACGTATATGTTTTATTTCTAATTTCGCGTTGGATATTATCATTCTCTAGATTGTAGCAATTTAATTTAAAAAATTACTTCGATCATTTAATTTCGTGATAATATGATATATTTGGACGGAAAATCACAAACGACTAGTATTGGCGAGCTCCAGAACTTCAAAGGTTATAAAATTTTTCTGTATACCAAAAACCGTTTCAAGAGGATGCTGATGAGGAATGTGGTAATTCCGAAACGACCTTCCATCCAACTATCTTGATTTGCCCAAATGGATTTGACAAATATACTTTTCCTCTGCAGGTTACACTGAAAAAAAACAGTCATCCCACCAGGAAGAAAAAATATTGGTTAATTTTAGAAAATTTCGATTATTTTTACAAAATTTTAACTAAACAGTATTACAAACGCTGACATCATATCACAAAAATAAGTAAATATTTTTCGACATATTCAAATTCAAAATTTATTAGACATAATCAATTTGTTTTTTTTTTCTTGTTAAAGATAATTTTATAGTTTGAAGGAAAAAATTGGAGTTCAAATTTGCAAGAATGTCTTTAGTGCCATACGAAGTTCAACATAGGTAAAATGTACAAATTTTAAGAAATTCTGAACTATTTTGTGGGAGACACGAATTTAGTTTATCTTTATGCTTCATCTGTGTATAATTTTGTCTTCTGTTTTAGTTAATTTAACTAACGTACGCAAAAAAATATTAAAGTCATGGAAACTTACTTAAAACGTTATAATTCCATGAACTAAACTAGAGTTAAATCGGCTTTAGTGAAATATAGGGTTCACTTTTTTTTTTGAGTGTAAGCTACTCTTGTAGTTTAGTCAACGTAAGCTTACATCAAAACAACAAAAATTTTAAGCAATTCTAAACTATTTTGTGGGATACACGAATTTAGTAAATCGTTATGCTTTATTCTTAATTTTCCCCCTTTTTTAGCTAACTTAACTAACGTACACAAAAAATTATTGAAGTGAAGGAATATTTCTCAAAATATAATAATAACATGAACTAAAATAGAATCAAATTGGCTTTAGTGCCATAAAGGGTGATAGGGTCAAACTTTGGTCAAGGGAAAACGCGTGCAAATCGGTGAAATCGTTTATTTAAAAAATCAAATTAAATTTAAATCGTTTATTTAAAAAATCAATTTAAATCGTTTATTTAAAAAATCAAATTAAATTGGGAACCACCTGCACGTTGTTGGCGGCGTACCACTCCATGGTCTTTTTACCGTAATGGCAAGATGCCAAATCCGGCCAAAACAGTACGGAACAACCGTGTTTCTTCAGGAAAGGCAGCAGACGTTTATTCAAACACTCTTTCACGTAAATTTCTTGGTTGACAGTCCCGGAAGCTATGAAAATGCTGCTTTTCAAGCCACAGGTACAGATGGCTTGCCAAACCAGATATTTCTTTGCGAACTTTGACAGTTTTATGTGCTTGAAAATATCTGCTACCTTCCTCCTTCCTTTTGCCATATAAAACTCCTGTCCCGGAAGCTGCTTGTAGTCGGCTTTGACGTAGGTGACGTAGGACATCTCGAAGAGGTTAGGGTTTCGCTTGAAACTACCGGCAACTCTCTTTGTCGTCTCAGCGGCTTCCGGTTTTCGATTTCCCCCCGATCCAGACTTCCTGGCTGTCGACAAACGTTCCCCAAACACTTTAATTACATTTGTAACGGTTGATTTGGCAACTTTTAGCGATTTTGCCAGCTTTGCGTGCGAGTAGCTCGGATTTTCGCGATGCGCGAGCAAAATTTTGATACGCTGCTCTTCTTGCTTGGACGGCATTTTGACAACTGAAGAGTGAATTCCAAAATCAAAGTAGGAGCAACATTCTACACACACACACCTTCAAAATGAGGGGTGTTTATACCCTTCACCCCTACTGTGGTACAGGGTATAATAAGTTTGTGCATTTGTATGTAACGCCAAGAAGGAGTAATCATAGACCAACCTTTTAGTATACGGATCGGCTTAGAATTAAATTCTGAGACGATTTAGCGATGTCCGTCTGTCTGTCCGTCTGTCTGTCCGTCTGTCTGTCTGTCTGTCTGTTGATGTATTTTTGTGTGCAAAGTACAGCTCGCAGTTTTAGTCCGATTGTCCTAAAATTTGGTATAGGGTCCTGTTTCGGCTCAAAGACGATCCCTATTGATTTTGGAAAAAATCGGTTCAGATTTAGATATAGCTGCCATATATATTTTTCACCGATCTGGTCATAATTGGCGTGTATATCAACCGATCTTCCTCAAATTCCGTACATCCGAATATTTTATGGGTCTCGAAAAACTTGCATAATATCAGCCAAATCGGTTCAGATTTATATATAGCTTCCATATATAGCTTTCGCCCGATTTACACTCATATGACCACAGAGGCCAATTTTTAACTCCGATTTAGTTGACATTTTGCACAGGCAGTAGAATTAGCATTGTTACTATGCGTGCCAAATTGGGTTGAAATCGGTTCAGATTTGGATATATCTCCCATATATAGCTTCCGCCCGATTTACACTCGTATTACCACAGAGGCAAATTTTTAGCTCCGATTTAGTTGAAATTTTGCACAGGGAGTAGAATTAGCATTATAACTACGCGTGCCAAATTTGGGTGAAATCGGTTCAGATTTGGATATATCTCCCATGTATAGCTTTCGCCCGATTTACACTCATATGACCACAGAGGCCAATTTTTAACTCCGATTTAGTTGAAATTTTGCACAGAGAGTAGAATTAGCATTGTTGCTATGCGTGCCAAATTTGGTTGAAATCGGTTCAGATTTAGATATAGCTCCCATATATATGTTTTTCTGATTTCGACAAAAATGGTCAAAATACCAACAATTTCCTTGTAAAATCGCCACTGCTTAGTCGAAAAGTTGTAAAAATGACTCTAATTTTCCAAAACTTCTAATACATATATATCGAGCGATAAATCATAAATAAACTTTTGCAAAGTTTCCTTAAAACAGCTTCAGATTTAAATTCCTATATTTATACCCTTCACCACTACTGTGGTACAGGGTATAATAAGCTTGTGCATTTGTATGTAACGCCAAGAAGGAGTAATCATAGACCAACCTTTTAGTATACGGATCGGCTTAGAATTAAATTCTGAGACGATTTAGCGATGTCCGTCTGTCTGTCTGTCCGTCTGTCTGTCCGTCTGTCTGTCTGTCCGTCTGTCTGTCTGTCTGTCTGTTGATGTATTTTTGTGTGCAAAGTACAGCTCGCAGTTTTAGTCCGATTGTCCTAAAATTTGGTATAGGGTCCTGTTTCGGCTCAAAGACGATCCCTATTGATTTTGGAAAAAATCGGTTCAGATTTAGATATAGCTGCCATATATATTTTTCACCGATCTGGTCATAATTGGCGTGTATATCAACCGATCTTCCTCAAATTCCGTACATCCGAATATTTTATGGGTCTCGAAAAACTTGCATAATATCAGCCAAATCGGTTCAGATTTAGATATAGCTCCCATATATAGCTTTCGCCCGATTGACACTCATATGACCACAGAGGCCAATTTTTAGCTCCGATTTAGTTGACATTTTGCACAGGCAGTAGAATTAGCATTGTTACTATGCGTGCCAAATTTGGTTGAAATCGGTTCAGATTTGGATATATAGCTTCCGCCCGATTTACACTCATATTACCACAGAGGCAAATTTTTAACTCCGATTTAGTTGAAATTTTGCACAGGGAGTAGAATTAGCATTATAACTACGCGTGCCAAATTTGGGTGAAATCGGTTCAGATTTGGATATATCTCCCATATATAGCTTTCGCCCGATTTACACTCATATGACCACAGAGGCCAATTTTTTGCTCCGATTTAGTTGAAATTTTGCACAGGGAGTAGAATTAGCATTGTAGCTATGCGTGCCAAATTTGGTTGAAATCGGATCAGATTTAGATATATCTCCCATATATAGCTTTCGCCCGATTTACACTCATATGACCACAGAGGCCAATTTTTAACTCCGATTTAGTTGAAATTTTGCACAGAGAGAAGAATTAGCATTATTGCTATGCGTGCCAAATTTGGTTGAAATCGGTTCAGATTTAGATATAGCTCCCATATATATGTTTTTCTGATTTCGACAAAAATGGTCAAAATACCAACAATTTCCTTGTAAAATCGCCACTGCTTAGTCGAAAAGTTGTAAAAATGACTCTAATTTTCCAAAACTTCTAATACATATATATCGAGCGATAAATCATAAATAAACTTTTGCAAAGTTTCCTTAAAACAGCTTCAGATTTAAATTCCTATATTTTTTTACTAACATTGTGTTCCACCCTAGTGCATTAGCCGACTTAAATTTTGGGTCTATAGATTTTGTAGAAGTCTATCCAATTCGGTCCAGATCGAGTGATATTTAAATGTATGTATTTGGGACAAACCTTTATATATAGCCCCCAACACATTTGACGGATGTGATATGGCATCGAAAATTTAGATCTACAAAGTGGTGCAGGGTATAATATAGTCGGCCTCGCCCGACTTTAGACTTTCCTTACTGGTTTTTAAATGCAAAATTGAAAGAAACACGTCAAGTTCACCCTTTACCACGCAACAGTTCATATCGGTTCGTAACTCTACTATACATATCGACCAAGAACTGAATTATATACGTATTTAATTGGCTTTTTGTCAAATATATACCCCGTGTGGACTAACTTATAATTTAGAAGAGTTTTAAGACACCTTGCCATCAGCAAGGTTACCACAGCCCAAGTAATTCGATTGTTGACAAAAGTCTTTAGTAGAAGTTTCTACGCAATCCATGGTGGAGGGTACATAAGATTCGGCATGGCCGAACTTACGGCCGTATATACTTGTTTTAATATAAAAGACGAGGTCCAATATAAGAATCTCTTACTTTAAATGACGTTTTTCTCCTGTGCAATTACTTTTTATAGCTACTGTCAATTCAATATATTTTAGTGTAATTCATATAAATGAAAAATTCATATAGTTCATATAGTACACTTCAATTCTATTTCATACCATATTTAAATATAAGAAGAATATCCTATGAAACTACAGATAAACTTCTAATTTCATTTCATGTTTGGGAAGCCATCGCAATGCTTGTATATCAAATATCTCCGCTATCAAAATGAAATTAATTAATTTGTTTTCATGGTTGATGATATGGTATTTCGTTGGTGGTCCCGAATTTTTTCTCTTGTGATTATTGAATAAAAAACTTTAACCACAGAAAAGCTACATGACATACATTTATTACCTATGTGGTGGCTGGGATAGACCAAATAATAATTGATTGATTATTTTTTTTTTTGTATTGGATATAGATGATGAAGTAGTTGTCATGATATGATGGTATTTTCTCTGTGATTCATTCATCAAACTTTGTTCGACAGTTATGGGAATGCATATAGTTGAGTATAGTTTGGTGTAGTAATATGCCGAAGTTAAAAATTTTTATAACACTACATTGATTAGATTAACGCTAGGAAACATGTACGAGCTGAACCTTAAAAATCTTCCAAAGTGAGCATCAACTATATGAAAATACCATATAGCATTAAATGAAACAAAAAACTGATTTAATTTTATTGAAGTATAATTAAATTAAATTTAATTGTGTTATATAATATTATAATTAATATTAAATTAAACTAATTGAATTAATATAAAACAATGTATGCTATTGTTTACGTTAGCCTGGTACCAATGCAGACCGATTTTATGTTAAAAAACAAGTAAGGAAAGTCCAAAGTCGGGCGGGGCCGACTATATTATACCCTGCCCCACTTTGTAGATCTAAATTTTCGATACCATATCACATCCGTCAAATGTGTTGGGGGCCATATATATAAGGGTTTGTCCCAAATACATACATTTAAATATCACTCGATCTGGACAGAATTTGATAGACTTCACTGAAAGAACAGTGAACCCACCACGAAGAAAAATTTCGGTTAATTTTAGACAATTTTAAATATTTTTAGAAAATTTTAACAAAAAAGTACAACAAACGCAGCCATCACGCCGATGTAATAAAAATAAGTAAATATTTTTCTACAAATTCAAGAAAATTTATTGGATATAATTACGTTTTTTCATTTGTTAAAGAACATTTTGTAGTTTGAAGGAAAAAAATGGAGTTCAAAATTGCAAGAATGTCTTTAGTGACATACGAAGTTCATGATGAACGCATTTGTAGTAAAATTTACAAATTTAAAGAAATATTGAACTGTTTTGTGGAAGGCACGAATTTAGTTAATCTTTATCCTTCATTTGTGTATATTTTGTTCCTCGGTTTTAGTTAATTTAACTAACGCACACAAAAAATTATTAGAGTAGAGGAAACTTTCTCCAAACATAATAACTCCATGAACTAAAATTAAGTTAAATTGGCTTTAGTGAAATAGAGAGTTCACTTTTTTTTTGAGTGTTGTACAAAATTTATAGACTCAAAATTTAAGTCGGCTAATGCACTAGGGTGGAACACAATGTTAGTAAAGAAAACAGGTAAGGAAAGTCTAAAGTCGGGCGGGGCCGACTATATTATACCCTGCACCACTTTGTAGATCTAAATTTTCGATACCATATCACATCCGTCAAATGTGTTGGGTGCTATATATAAATACATACATTTAAATATCACTCGATCTGGACAGAATTTGATAGACTTCTACAAAATCTATAGACTCAAAATTTAAGTCGGATAATGCACTAGGTTAGGTTAGGTTAGGTTAAAGTGGCAGCCCGATTAAGATTCAGGCTCACTTAGACTATTCAGTCCATTGTGATACCACATTAACTAAAAGTACCTATTACATATGGGCACTTCTAGTTTTAACCGCTGAACCTTCTTGATTATTTTTCTTTGTTGAACCAACCAGATTGTTCCAAAAACATTAGCAGACTGCTTAAGTTAACGTTTTCCAGATCCGCCAGTAATCTGAAGCTATATGCTCCTAAAAGTTGCTTGCGCTTTACACAAAATGCAGGACACTCACACAAGAGGTGTTTAATTGATTCTTTTTCCTCCGCATCATGACAGCTCATACAATAGTCATTATACTTCGCGCCAATAGTTTTTGCAAAATCTCCTATCAGGCAGCGACCCGTTATAGCAGATATCAGGAGTGATATCTGACGTCTCGAGAACATTAGCATATCTAGTGTGCGGTTTAAGTTGAAATGGGGCCATATTTGCTTGGTGTCGTTACAACCCTTGCAATTCTCCCATCGAACATTTGCCATCATAACAGCCTTCTCACGCAGCATGAGCTTGCAGGTAGCTAGGGGCATACCAACAAATTCTAGTTCCCCTGGAATATGTAAGGTAGTCCCTAGCCTTGCCAACTCATCGGCTTCGCAGTTCCCCGGTATGTTCCTATGGCCAGGCACCCATATTAGGTGAATATTGTACTGCTCAGCCATCTCATTGAGAGATTTGCGGCAATCGATGGCCGTTTTCGAGTTGAGGAACACAGAGTCCAAGGATTTTATTGCAGGTTGACTGTCTGAGTATATATTAATGCCCACATTTTTTGGAACATTACTTCTCAGCCAATTCGCCACCTCTCTTATTGCTAATATTTCAGCCTGAAAAACACTACAGTTATTAGGTAATCTTTTCGCTATTTGAAGTTCCAAATCATTAGAATATACTCCGAAACCCACTTGTCCATCCAATTTGGAGCCATCAGTGTAGAAATCTATATATTCTTTATTCCCCGGGGTCTGTGTACACCACGCCTCACTGTTGGGGATTAGAGTCTCAAACTTTTTGTCGAAAAGTGGACTCGCCAAAGTGTAATCCACTACGTTAGGCACATCTGACATTGTTTTGAGGACAGAACTGTGACCGTAACCTTTTTCCGACCACAGCGATAGTTCGCGCAACCGCACAGCCGTTGTTGCAGCTGACTGTTTGGCCAAAATGTCTAAAGGCAATAGATGCAGCATGACATTAAGGGAATTTGTTCCTGTCTTGCTGAATGCGCCTGAAATACACAAACACGCCATACGCTGAACTTTATCTAAACCAGTCGGTTTCTGAAGTGCCGGCCACCAGACTACAACACCATATAGCATTATAGGTCTAACCACTGCCGTGTATAGCCAATGCACAATTTTTGGTTTTAGTCCCCACTTTTTTCCTATTGCCTTTTTGCACGAGTACAAAGCTACAGTTGCCTTCCTCGCCCTTTCTTCAATATTAAGCTTAAAGTTCAGCTTCCTGTCCAAAATAACGCCAAGGTATTTTGCACAATCACCAAAGGGAATTTCAATACCCCCTAAGGAAATAGGCCTAACCGTGGGAGTTTTGCGATCTTTGCAGTACATGACTAATTCTGTCTTTGCGGGATTTACCCCAAGACCATTGTCTTTCGCCCATTTTTCAGTCATCCGGAGGGCCCTCTGAATAATATCTCTGATTGTGGATGGGAATTTTCCCCTGACTGCCAGAGCTACATCATCTGCGTATGCCACCACTTTTATCCTTTCTTTTTCTAGAGTAACCAGAAGGCTATTTATAGCAACATTCCAAAGAAGAGGTGATAGAACTCCTCCTTGGGGAGGGCCTCTGTTCACATACTTTTGTATGTTTGCTTGTCCTAGTGTGGCTGAAATACGTCTCTTCATTAGCAGTTCGTCTAACAGCCTGAGTATACATGGATCAACATTCAGAGTTGTCAGTCCATTTAATATCGAGCTCGGATGGACATTATTGAACGCCCCTTCGATGTCTAGAAACGCCACGATTGTATATTCTTTGACAGATAGTGAGCTTTCAATAAAGCTGACTAGTTCATGTAGTGCGGTCTCAGTAGACCTGCCCTTCGAGTATGCATGCTGTCGTTTCGAGAACAAACTTGAATCGATGCTAGTTCTAAGATAAATATCTATCATCCTCTCCAGAGTCTTAAGTAGGAATGAGGATAAGCTGATTGGTCGGAAATCCTTCGCCCTTGAGTGAGAGGCTTTTCCCGCTTTAGGTATGAAGACGACTTTTGTTTCCCTCCACTTTCCTGGGATATATGATAAGTTGATACATCCTTTATATATCACCGACAACCAGGGGATAATTTTGTCAGTTACAGCTTGTAACTCCGCCGGAGTAATTCCATCAGGTCCAGGGGATTTGAATGGTCCAAAGCTATTTAGCGCCCATCTTATTCTAGTTTCCGATACAATTTCCTCGACAGGAAACGACCGCTGAGCAACTGTGGCACCGCCAGTACATGGTTCAACCGTCTGATTTCCAGGAAAATGTGTGTCCAATAGTACCTCCAGCGTCTCCTCACTGGACTTTGTCCAATTGCCCTCCGATGTTTTAATGAAACCTGGAGCGGAGTTGGTGGATGCTAGAACCTTCCGTAGTCTGGAAGCCTCGGACGTATTCTCAATACTGCTGCAGTAAGCATTCCAAGAGTTATGCTGAGCCTTTATCAGTTCTCGCTTGTATCCTCTCAGAATCTTCTTGTAAGCGTCCCAGTCCTCAGAAGCTCTGGTGGACTTTGCCTTGTTAATGAGCTTCCTGCAGGATTTCCTCATATTACTTAATTCCGTAGACCACCATGGTGGTCGATGTTTCCCCCTTGGCTTTCCTCTAGGGCATGCAGCTTTCAGTGAGATGTTGAAGGCCTTAGTAATCCGCTCCACTGCGTATTCGATATCTTGCACATTTCTCATATTTGTCTCTGGTATTTCCGGTATCATCATATTGAACGATTCCCTATACCTATTCCAGTCAGCTTTCCTTGCATTTGGCGGAAATATGGTCTTGGTGGTATGAACATCAAATTTGAAACTGATGTAGCGATGATCTGAGAAGCTGTGTTCACTTAAAACATGCCACTCAGATATCATTTCATTCAGTTCTTGCGAGGCCAAGGTGATGTCCAAAACCTCTTGCCTGTTTTTAGTGACAAAGGTTGGGACATCTCCCTTGTTGCAAACTACCAGATTAGTACGCAAAATAAACTCTATTAGCGACTCTCCCCTTGCATTAGTATCACTACTTCCCCATATACTATGATGTGCATTCGCATCGCATCCCATAATGAGTTTCGTCTTTGTTTTCCGTGACTCCTCCACTAAGGTCTTAACGGCATATGGAGGCATCTCCCTGTCATGTCCCATGTAGACCGAAGATACCCAATATTTGCATTTGGCTATTTCTAAACTGGCAACGACAGTGTCTGTATTGCACATTGAAGGAAGCAGAAACAAGTTGAGCTCGTTTTTAGCAATTATACAGGCTCGATTTACATCATTACCACTATACTGCAATAGTTTGAACCCCGGAGTACTTAATTCACATATTTTGTTTTTATAAACATATGGTTCTTGAATAAGAACTATATCTATGTCCCCTTTCATCAGGAGAACTTTTAAGGCAGCACATGCAGCCTTACAATGATGAAGATTTATCTGGAGGATCCGTAGGACCATCGAGATTTTCAACAACCGTCACATCAGCCGCTTCAATCGAGTCATCAAGAATGTCCTCTTCAGAGATATCGGTGACTCTCGCAATAACCATAGGTTCAACTTTGGTGAGTTCTGAGGCAGTAGAAGCCTCCTCACGCATACGGTATCTATCCATGTCTTCAAATGTCTTGGTATCCCCCTCGACTTCGCAAGAGGATCCGCTTACTTCTGATTCAGACAGAGGCTTGTCCATTTCTGAATCCTTTAGCTGATCGTTTTTATACACCTTCATTTGGATATAATGAAAGCCATAACATACACGGCCCTGGGACTTTGCTAGATGTGGCAAAGACTGAGTGTTCAATATAAACACTGCATGCCGTCTTGGCCCATCCACTTCATCCAAACGGCCAACCTTCCAATCAGCTGTTGGAAGATCTGGATTGCATTGTTTCAGTCTATTTAAAATAGATTCAGAGTCAGGAGGGTTTGCAGGTATCCACGCATGTGCTCTTGGTCTAGCCGGTATGTCTTTCTTCTCGACTAACTCTAGAGCAGCTCCTTCCCAAACTTCACCAATTAGTATCAGAGCAGCTTTAAAACATTCTATAGACCTCTGGTCCTCAAATGCGACTAGCTTAAATCGTCCTTGATACCAACCAGCCTCTTGGTGTCGAGGATCTGGGCCGGGAAACTTTTCCAGCACCTGTGAGTAGACGCCAGACAAAGCATTCTCAATTTCCCCCCATTTTTGCTTTGGAACCATACCGTCCAATGCTCCTTTATTAATGATAGCCATCACAAGGCTGTCTTTAGCAACTGAGGCAAACGATCGTTGATCCCTTTTGGAGGATGGCAGCTCATCCGGTGATCGTTCCCTTTTTTCAGCCTCAAGAATTCCTTGAGCCCATTTTAAGGAATCGCTTTGTTTAGCCGACAACGTGCTTGGGTCGACTGATCCTAATTTCTTTGGGATAAACAAAGCATTTCTGCGTTCTTTGAATCTCTTTCGTGAGGGATTACCTCCTTTTGATGCCGTTACCTTGGAAAAGGTCCGACTTGTCAAATTGTCGCCACCTGTCGACCCGTCTACAGGTCGACTAATTGGGCCTAACTCTTGGTCATTGCCCAAATCTATAACTCCAGTCGATACTCGTCCACTGGGCCCTGAAGTTAGCAACCCAGTGGATGTCTTTGAATTTCTCTGCATGGTGGCCTAATATCCCACCACACTTGAAATTAGTAGTAGGTACTTATTACGATGATTTTATCCGCTATTAAAAAACACGTCCGTTCCGTTCGACGGTTGAAATAAGAAGCATCAAGCATAATGCACTAGGGTGGAACACAATGTTAGTAAAAAAATTTGGGAAACATTTAAATCTGAAGCAATTTTAAGGAAACTTCGCAAAAGTTTATTTATGATTTATCGCTCGATATATATGTATTAGAAGTTTAGGAAAATTTGAGTCATTTTTAGAACTTTTCGACTAAGCATTGGCGATTTTACAAGGGAAATGTTGGTATTTTGACCATTTTTGTCGAAATCAGAAAAACATGTATATGGGAGATATATCTAAATCTGAACCGATTTCAACCAAATTTGGCACGCATAGCTACAATGCTAATTGTACTCCCTGTGCAAAATTTCAACTAAATCGGAGCAAATTGAGCAAATCTGTGGTCATATGATTATAAATCGGGCGAAAGTTATATATGGGAACTATATCTAAATCTGAACCGGTTTCAACCAAATTTGGCACGCATAGCTACAATGCTAGTTCCCTGTGCAAAATTTCAACTAAATCGGAGCAAATTGACCTCTGTGGTCATATGATTATAAATCGGGCGAAAGTTATATATGGGAACTATATCTAAATCTGAACCGGTTTCAACCAAATTTGGCACGCATAGCTACAATGCTAGTTCCCTGTGCAAAATTTCAACTAAATCGGAGTCAAAAATTGGCCTCTGTGGTCATATGAGTCTAAATCGGGCGAAAGTTATATCTGGGAGCTATATCTAAACCTGAACCGATTTCAACCAAATTTAGCACGCATAGCTACAATGATAATTCTACTCTCTGTGCAAAATTTCAATTAAATCGGAGTAAAAGATTGGCCACTGTGGTCATATGAGTGTAAATCGGGCGAACGATATATATGGGAGCTATATCTAAATCTGAACCGATTTCAATAAAATTTGGCACACTTGACTACACTACTAATTGTACTCCTAGTACAAAATTTCAACCAAATTGGGGTAAAACTCTGGCTTCTGGGACCGTATTAGTCCATATCGGGCGAAAGATATATATGGGATATATCTTAATCTGAACCGATTTCAATAAAATTTGGCAAACTTGACTATGGTACTAATTGTTCTTCTTGTGCAAAATTTTAAGCAAATCAAGGTAAATCTCGGGCTTCTGGGGCCATATAAGTCCATATCGGGCGAAATATATGTAGTATAGTGGTACATAAATATTAGCTAATATATGGAATGCATTCTACCTAATTTCTACGAAAATCATATCGTTCAAACAAATAAAAATGTCTTTGGCGCTTTACAAAGTTCAACTTTCTTCACAATGAGTTCATTTTAACTTAAAGAAGGGGTCACTTTTTTCTGCGTGCATGTTTTAGTAGAGCCTCCACATAGACCGATCTTCCGATTTAACTCCTAAATATACAGTATGTCAAGAAAGTCTTTTGACATTGCCAAATATTTCAAATTCCAGAAATAATTGAAGTAAAAATCGAGTTGTTAATTCGTTTTGAGAAAAATAAAATATGTATACTTTGCAAAATACATAATAAAATATTTTTTAAAATTAAATTATATTTAATTTTGGAACAAAACATAAGTTTTATCCTATTGTCAAAACACTTTCTTGACATACTGTACATGTATTTTGGAACCTCAAAAACCTGTATCGCATTTATTTTTACCGGTCCATTTGGTAAGGCATCGATATAGACCGATTTCACTCCTTAAGGGTATAGCAGGCGCCCTGATCATAAAAATTACTTGAAACTGGAAGTAAAGTTTCCAGATTTTACTCCTCGTAATCATTTAAATAATGGCGGTAAAAATCTATAGGTTTAAAATTTCAAATCAAGGATTTATTTCATCATTTACACGATATGTTTATGATTTCTCTAAAACTCAAACAAAATTGGTTCTTATAAATCCAGAATCTGGTTTTGTCTTCACAGGTAGAATCTTTAAATTTATCTTCGGGAAGTGTACTGGTTGAACTGCACTGCTTGAGAGAATATCTGTAATGAAAGCCCCTGAATTTTTATATATTATCAAGTAACCCGCTATGACGAAGAATTTGCAACGTAAACTATTATATTTGATTCATGGTGGTGGGTATTTAAGATTCGACCCGGCCGAACTTACTGCTGTATATACTTGTTTTATCTAACGTAGACTACACTCAAAAAAAGTTTGCTTGGATCCAAAGATTTTGACCTTCCCTTAAGGATTTTGGTATTGATTCCGAGCCAAAGATGCGGCTTCTTTAAAATTAAGATATCTTTGACGGACCTCCCTGCAGTGTTACCGTTGGAAATTTTGAAAAAGTCGCAAACAAAGTTGCATATTGAAAAAAAGGTCGCACAAAAAAGTCGCATAATGATAAAAAAGTCGCTTACATTTGTGAGGTCTTTTTATTACAAAAAATGTTCTATAAAACAACACAAAAACAATAAAGGAACAGTCCCTTTAACATACAAAGATATTTTGCCAACATAAAATCCAGTAAAACGGAAACTTTCAATAGAGTAAAAATGGATATTTTTCTCTTTGCTAAAATTAGCAGAAATGTACGCGAACGCCGTCCAGTACCAATTTACCATCAGCCAATTTAAAGCTTCTTAATCAATTAAAATAATAAATAAATTTATTTTTTATACTACACTTTTAATTAACTCTACGAAATATATTGCACATATGATTTGTTTATGACAAACTCTTGCAAATTTTCACTGGCAAAAAATCCCTAGCAAAAACTTGCAACTACTGTATATCTCAAATGTCACATTTGAAGTCTCTCTGGTTCTCTTTTGCAGACTTTTTGGAGTAAACGTACGACTTCCAGTAAAACCTTGTGATAATTATCAAAAATTATTTGATACTAGAACGGAGCTATTGTTTGAATACCATATGCAAGAAACAACAGCTGAACAAACCAGAACACCGTGTAGGTTAGGTATCGTAGGTTAAGTGTCCATTCACACAAAAAAATTTTTTTCTGATTCAATCACGAAATTAATTGATCCAATTAATTTTTGAATTGAAATGTCTTCAATCACAGAAATGATAGTATCAATTAAAAAATTAATTGATCCAATTAAATATTTAATTGATAATATTAATTTGTGTGATCGATTTTTATTTCAATTAAAAAATTTGTTGAATCAATTAAGTTTTTAATTGAATATTTTTTAAAACTCAATTAAGATTTTAATTGGAAAAATGTTCGTGAAATTTTTTTCTGTGTTGTGATACTATACGTGATTTACTTTACTTCTCTCTTATTAATGAGTGCTTTTATGGGTAGCTCAATGACCAGTGAACTCCTTTTTATAACCAAGTGCAAAAGGCGTTTCACATTGCGGTGAAGTACTTAGAGAAACTTTGAAACACTCAGCATCCACCGCTGAAAACAGTTTGCTGTTTGAACGAAACTGGGGATGAATACATGACCAAAGAGGGCCATTGCACAACAGTGGCTCCCACGCAAGGTGTACGGTGATGAATTCCCATTAATAAAAATTGCTTCAAATTGAAGCACTTCCTTTTTGTGCGACTTTAGTCGCATATTTTGCATATTTTAAAAAAGTCGCATGAAGTCAGAAAGGTTTTTTTTTATTTTAAGGAAAATTTGCCTTACTTCAAAGTTCTACAACTTCAGCAGGGAGACGCAAAATTTCAAGATTTGTGTCCTAATTTAATGAAAAAAAATTTGAAGCAAGGATTATAAACCTTCATTTAATTAAAATTTCATTATTTTAAAGAATTTTGTCCTTAACTTTTAGTAAATTTCGATTCCTAAAATTTAAGTTACATAATCTTCCATATTAGGTCAATATTTTTTTCAGTGGAAGTAATTCGATTGTGGATGACAGTCTTTAGTAGAACTTTGCTTGTTGGCGTATAAGCTAAGACCAAATCAAAATGAATTGCACTAAATTAATTTGGATTAGTTGCCATTAAAACTAAACTTAAGAAATAGAATTAAAGTTCAACATATTTTTTCGACAAGCAATTTATTTGGCTTTTATAGTTTTTAGCAAATTTGAATAAATATTTCTCATGCCACCTTTAAATGTAAACCTATAACACAAACAAGAATAACAAAAAAATGTTACTTCTACGTTTTGAACGGGAAATAATAGCACGCGTTTAATATATTTCAAAATGTGTCCAATATGTCATCAGACATATTTTCCCAAACGATAATGGCGATGATGATTCGTGCCTATGTACATATTAAAGTTAGATGTTATTTTTATGTAATTTTTATCAATGATGGATAAATAGTGACACAAAACATGAAAAACGTGAGAATTTCTACCAATATAATTTTGTGTGTTTCGTTGATAAGTGAGGTCTTCTCCAATCAGGCATAAGACCAGCATTTGTCATGCCATTGGACATATGCTTGTCATACTCATTGGGTGTATTTTAAATGTCTACAAAATCCCTATATCAAAAGTGATAAAAATCCATTTTCGATGTTCAAACAAAAATGTGTTGTAATCACTTAAGTCCTTACGGCGGCATCTTTCATGATTGGATGTTGGAAAGATGGAATGAATGACTGAAGGCGGCTGCATGAATGAATAGATCACTGACATCACAACAAGGAATAACAATAATAGCTGAATGTCTACACTTTTGGCAATATCAACAATTTGACATATAGTTGACAAGTTGATTTTGACATACGCATGTGGTAAAAGAAAACGGATATGTTGCACAGTGGTCTATGAGAACAACAACAGGCCTCTAAATCACTCCTCTGACAGCTGACAGAAAAATAAAACCTGTAGCGAAAACGTTTTTATTTTGTTAGAGTTTTTTTTGAATTTCTTCGAAATTTTCAAACTTTTGTCACTAAAAAAAATTGTTACAAAATTTTGATTTTTGCAATAACAAAAAAATAATTTCTTGATCCAAAACCACAGACCATTTCGTTTATAAAAATTTTTTTACGAATTTATGAATATTTTACGAAACATTCTACGTTAAAATTTCTTCATAAAAAGTACGAAACATTTTCTTTGAAATAACGAAGAAGTTTCATTGAAGTTAAACAATTTCCGTTCGCGACATAAAGTTGTCTTTGATAATGGGCTTGAGTGTATTCCTTTATTGAATTTTTTAATGCATGTCTATACTACTTCTCATTTGGGTGACAGCATATTATGAATAAAAGTGAAGCAACCAAACAAAAAGTTATTCAAAAACTTAAGATTTAAAGTAGTGATGACACTTTTCAAACTTGTTACTACAACCAAATGCCCTTCGGACTATACAATTTTTTTCTAAAAGTTCGAACATTTTTCACAAAAAGTACGAAAGTTTTTCATAAAAAGTACGAAATTGTTTCATTAAAACTACGTAACAATTTCATAAAAAGAACGAAATTGTTTCATAAAAAGTATGAAACTTTTCCATAAAAATTACGAAAAATTTGTAAGAACTTTTCTTCGTAAAAAGAAGAAAAGTTCTTTTTACGAAGAAAATTATTTCCGTGTAGTAACAATTTAATATATTAGTATCCCAGCAATAAAAAAGCGTCGCCAAAACAGTAGTGAACATGTTTTTTTGGATCCAGAAGTGGTGCAAAATTGGCGCAGAAGCGACACGAAATTGTCGTGACTCACGAACATTTTCGTGACTCACGCATGAGTCGTGAGTCACGCTCACGGCGACGGCGTGAGTGTGCGTGATAACAAACCAAAATGTCGTGCCTGAGTGAGTGTGCGTGAGTAAAGATTTACGTTCACGAAAATAATCCCGCTCACCAACATAAAACGCTTAAGAGTTAAATTTATTTACAATTTTAGTGACAACTGGGATGTTAAGAGTGTAATAACGCTCTCGATTTTAATAATGTTCATGTTTTCAGACACGTCGCTAAGGTAAATTACTCAAAAAATTGTTCGTATCGTGCGTGAGTAAGATTTTTCCGTTGTGAGTGTGCGTTAGCGTGAGTAAAATATTACTCCCGTGCACACCTCTAGTCGTAGGACGGATGTCCATCATTTCAACAGCCGTTGCACTGAATTTGCATCACTTCTTAAGGTGTGATCCGAAGTCACTATTTTGGATTCATATCATATTAAAATTTTTTGTGATATTTTTCCAAATGAATAATTTTTTTTTGTCTGAAACGTTTGCCATCAAACATTTGCAATTTTTCTAGAATAGATTTTTTGGGAGCCACCTTGGTGCAATGGTTAGCATGCCTGCCTTGCATACACAAGGTCGTGGGTTCGATTCCTGCTTCGACCGAACACCAACAAGTTTTTCAGCGGTGGATTATCCCACCTCAGTAATGCTGGTGACATTTCTGAGGGTTTCAAAGCTTCTCTAAGTGGTTTCACTGCAATGTGGAACGCCGTTCGGACTCGGCTATAAAAATGAGGTCCCTTGTCATTGAGCTTAACATGGAATCGGGCAGCACTCGGTGATAAGAGAGAAGTTCACCAATGTGGTATCACAATGGACTGAATAGTCTAAGTGAGCCTGATACATCGGGTTGCCACCTAACCTAGAATAGATTTAACATTTTTTTATTTTATTTATTTTTATACCCTCCATCATAGGATGGAGGTATATTAACTTTGTCATTCCGTTTGTAACACATCGAAATATTGCTCTAAGACCCCATAAAGTATATATATTCTGGGTCGTGGTGAAATTCTGAGTCGATCTGAGCATGTCCGTCAGTCCGTCTGTTGAAATCACGCTAACTCCCGAAGGAAACACGCTATCGACTTGAAACTTGGCACTAGTAGTTGTTATTGATGTAGGTCGGATGGTATTGCAAATGGGCCATATCTGTCCACTTTTACATATAGTCCCCATATAAACGGACCCCCAAATTTGGCTTGCGGAGCCTCTAAGAGAAGCAAATTTCATCCGATCGAGGGAAATTGGGTACATGGTGTTAGTATATGGTCTCTAATGACCATGCAAAAATTGGTCCACATCGGTCCATAATTATGTATAGCCCCCATATAAACCGATGACCAGATTTGACTTCCGGAGCCTCTTGGAAGACCAAAATGCATTTGATTCAGTTGAAATTTGGTACGTGGTGTTAATATATGGCCTCAAACACCTATGCAAAAATTGGTCGAAATCGGTCCATAATTATATATAACCCCCATAAAGGGTGATACGGTCAAAATTTGGTCAATATAAACTTGACGTATTTCTTTCAATTTTGAATTTAAAAAACCTGTACACCCCTCAGTTTGAAGGTGTGTGTGTGTTGAATGTTGCTCGTATTTTGGTTTTGGAATTCACTCTTCAGTTGTCAAAATGCCGTCCAAGCAAGAAGAGCAGCGTATCAAAATTTTGCTCGCGCATCGCGAAAATCCGAGTTACTCGCACGCAAAGCTGGCAAAATCGCTAAAAGTTGCCAAATCAACCGTTACAAATGTAATTAAAGTGTTTGGGGAACGTTTGTCGACAGCCAGGAAGTCTGGATCGGGGGGAAATCGAAAACCGGAAGCCGCTGAGAGGACAATGAGAGTTGCCGGTAGTTTCAAGCGAAACCCTAACCTCTCTCTCCGAGATGCCGCAAATAAGCTGGGTGTATCGTCTACAACCGTGCATCGAACCAAAAAACGAGCCGGTCTATCGACTTACAAGAAGGTAGTGACTCCAAATCGCGATGATAAACAAAATACGACGGCCAATGCGCGATCCCGGAGGCTGTACACGACGATGCTGACGAAGTTTGACAGCGTGGTAATGGACGACGAAACCTACGTCAAAGCCGACTTCCGGGACAGGAGTTTTATACGGCAAAAGGAAGGGGAAAGGTAGCAGATATTTTCAAGCACATAAAACTGTCAAAGTTCGCAAAGAAATATCTGGTTTGGCAAGCCATCTGTACCTGTGGATTGAAAAGCAGCATTTTCATAGCTTCCGGGACGGTCAACCAAGAAATTTACGTGAAAGAGTGTTTGAATAAACGTCTGCTGCCTTTCCTGAAGAAACACGGTTGTTCCGTACTGTTTTGGCCGGATTTGGCATCTTGCCATTACGGTAAAAAGGCCATGGAGTGGTACGCTGCCAACAACGTGCAGGTGGTTCCCAAGGACAAGAACCCTCCCAACACGCCAGAGCTCCGCCCAATTGAGAAATACTGGGCTATTATCAAGCGGAACCTAAAGAAGACCAAAAAAACGAGCAGCAGTTCAAGGCAAACTGGCTTTCTGCGGCGAAGAAGGTGGACAAGGTTGCTGTACAAAATCTGATGGCAGGTGTCAAGCGTGAGGCCCGGCAATTCGGATTTGGAAAAGCGAATGCCTAACTGAATATTTTTCCTGAATTTTATACTAATTGAACTTGAAAAAGAAATTTATTTTGATTTTTTAAATAAACGATTTCACCGATTTACACGCGTTTTCCCTTGACCAAATTTTGACCGTATCACCCTTTATAAACCTATCCCCACATTTGACCTACGGAGCCCCTTGGAAGAGCAAAATTTATCCGATTCGGTTGAAATTTGGTACGTGATGTTATTATATGGTATCCAACAACCATGCCAAAAGTGGTCCATAATCATATCTAGCCCCCAAATAAACCGATCCCGAGATTTTGTTTTTGAGCCTCTTGGAGGAGCAAATTTCATCCGAGTCAGTTGATATTTGGTACATTGTGCTAGTATATGACCGTTAATAACCAAGGTCCATATCGGTCTATAGTTATATATAGCCCTCAGATAAATCGATCCCCAATCACACAAAAATTGGTCCATATCAAGTTCATAATTGTATATACCACGTATGGACTAACTCACAATTTAGAAAACGATGTTAAGAAGTTTTAATATGCCACAACCCAAGTAATTCGATGGTGGATGACAGTCTTTCGTACAAGTTTCTACGCAATCGAGGGTGGAGGGTACATAAGCTTCGGCCTAGCCGAACTTACGGCCGTATGTACTTGTTTTATTTTAAAATATTGAAATATTTGTACCATTTTATTATTTATTACTCTGTTTTTAGCCCATTTGAAACAAAACAAGTTAAAATTACCCATTAAAAATATGAATACACGACTTGTAAAAAATTTAGTTAGAATAACTTTCTGTGTAGTTAAAATAAAGAACATCTTTGAGAGGACATGTTTGGAAGTGCGTTTAAAGTTGTACCTTTGCAACAACTTCCAATTTTTTTACTGGGATGTAATGTCGAACATCGTTTCGAAATCGTCCGAAAATTTTTGGAAAATATATAAAACAAAAACTTTTTGGTGTTCGGTTAAAGCATGGATTGAACCCATCACCATTGTTTCACTGTGGCCAACTAAACGTATGTTTCTGTTAAATGAAGTTTCTTTACATCGGCTCGTGGGTGCCCAAAACTATGCTATATTAATATAACTGTTTGACTGTTTGTGTTGCTTGGGCGTTGATGGTTATAGCGATAATTGTCTGTTGATGACAATAACAGCTACGTAGCCCAGTGGATAGTGTTTTGGCTCATAAACTGTATGGTCCGCGGTTCGATTCTTCGTTCAGGCGAAAGGTAAAAACTAAAAAAAATATATAAAATCGAATAATTTCGTCTTCATTGTTTGTATTACAGAAAAAGGCGCTAAGAACTAAAAAAAATTCGCGGTTATTGTCTGAAATGTTATTAAACTTTTGAAATAACGTTTTCGTTAACGAAAGACGCTATTTTTTCTATGTCCATATGCACTCAAAAAAGTGAGCCCTACATGGCACTACATGGGGGGGGGGGGGGGGAATTATACACAACTAAAGCATAAAGATTTACTAAATTCGTTTCTCCAACAAAATAGTTTAGAATTTCTTAAAATTTGTAAATTTTACCAATAAAGCGTCCATCATAAACATCATGAGATACTATGGTTTGACAGTTGCTCTCTCTCAATTCTATTCATTTTTTAACACAACAAAAATCAATGAAGGAAATTAATTCTTTAATTGGCTTTGGCGATAGTATCATTTCCGTGATTGGAGAAGTTTCAATTAAAAATTAATTGGTTCACAATTAATTTCCTTTATTGAATCAAAAACAACATTTTATTCTGTTTCCGCAATTCTTTCTCTTTGTAGCACTGTACCCATTTCATTTGCAAAGAATCAAAAGAGTTTATGTGATCTATTAGTTTCCACTCGTCACATAAAATTTAGACGAAACATCTCGTCTACTCATAAATACTAAGATATCAATTCACATTTTATTTTTACAAATGTGAGAACAACTGGCTGATTGGGTATCATCAGTCGTATAAACCTCCTGTATGTCTGTGTGTCCGTCCATCCGCCTGTTGGCTACAATATTAAATTTGTGTGATTTATTTCTCATTTATTATCT
Organism: Haematobia irritans; assembly: GCF_050003625.1. Classification (NCBI taxonomy): domain Eukaryota; kingdom Metazoa; phylum Arthropoda; class Insecta; order Diptera; family Muscidae; genus Haematobia; species Haematobia irritans. The sequence goes on from NC_134400.1 coordinate 170,067,720, forward strand.
AGTTTACAGTCGTAGGCTGCTTAACTGACTCGTTTTACTATTGATTGAAGGCGGCCACTTCCATCAGCCATTGTCAGGTTCCGTTGGTCGGTCTCATGTATCTCCCTATTTTTTGATTGACAGCTCTGAGTGGTTGACAATTGTTTGACAATTCACAACATTGAATTGGATAATGGGTAAACAATGCTGCGGCAGGCAGCCACAGCACTACTTATAGCACTACGCACGGGGAGATATGTTCTCAATGCAACACTCTGATTTTGATTCACATCCTGACAAAAAAAAAAAAAAAACAACAATGACGGTGGATTTGAATTTGTAAGGCCTTCTATAAGGCATATTCTTCGCTAACAATAACGAACATATATTACGTATAATATAATAAAATATCTATACAAAATTTTATCAAAAATTTATTTTTATAGAAAATTTTGTCAATTTTTTTATTCTATTTTCTATTTCTATTTTTCTATTCAAAATTTTGTCAGAATTTTATTTCGGTAGAAACTTTTGTCAAAATGTTATTTCTATAGAAAATTTATGAAGCATTTCATAGTTGGAGAGGAATATTTTGCAAAATCTTCCAAAACATCAAGAATTCTACCAATCTACAAAACAGTACAAATCTGCCATTTTTGGTAGACTCATGTTCATAATTGTATATAGCCTCCATATAAAGCGACCCAATATTTCAATTCTGGCTCTATAATTACAGCACAAAAGTTCATATCGGTTCGTAATTATTTCTTCCGTATATATACCGGTCAAGAACTGAATATATACGCATTTAATCGACCTTTCTTTTGTCTACTATATATCCCGCATGAACTAACTTACAATTTAGAAGATGATGTTAAGAAGTTTTAAGATGCCTTGCCATCGTTCGCAACCCAACTAATTTAATTGTGGATGACCGCCTTTAGTAGCAATCTATGATGGAGGGTACATAAGATTCGGTCTGGCCGAACCTACGGCCGTATATACTTGTTTTTTATACCCTCCACCATAGGATGGGGGGTATATTAACTTTGTCATTCCGTTTGTAACACATCGAAATATTGATCTAAGACCCCATAAAGTATATATATTCTGGGTCGTGGTGAAATTCTGAGCCGATCTAAGCATATCCGTCGGTCCGTCTGTTGAAATCACGCTAACTTCCAAACGAAACAAGCTATAGACTTGAAACTTGGCACCAGGGTTGGCCTGTCACAAACTGTGACTTTTGCGACATACATTTGCGACGGTATAATACGTATGTCGCAAAAGTCGTAAACCTACTGTAGAAAATCAAATTTTGAATAGAAGAAATCCTGAACATTTTTTAATTTAGTTTGACAGCATTCGCTGTGAGTTTCTGCAGAAATTTGTGGTATCGAAATTCCCGTTGGTGAGTGTGCAAAATACCTTGGGGTTATATTGGACAGGAGACTGAACTTAAAGCTAAGAAAGGACGAGAAAATTCACGGTTACCCTGTACTCGTGCAAAGGCACTTCTTCACACATACCATCGTCTTGGATATCATCGAATTCGTTGCCTAGCTGACGCGACCAAAGTATTTTCAGTTTGCGGCTTTTGTTACTTTTTCTCCATTTACGACGCGTATATGACGTTTACGACGTTTACAACTTTGCGACAGTCGCAAACCTAAAAAAGTGTGATACAGACCATCTCTGCTTGGCACAAGTAGTTGTTATTGATGTAGGTCAGATGGTATTGCAAATGGGCCATATCGGTCCACTTTTACGTATAGTCCCCATATAAACGAACCCCCAAATTTGGCTTGCGAGGCCTCTAAGAGAAGCAAATTTCATCCAATCCGGCTGAAATTTGGTACACGGTGTTAGTATATGGTCTCTAACAACCATGCAAAAATTGGTCCACATCGGTCCATAATTATATTTAGCCCCCATATAAACCGATCACCAGATTTGACCTACGGAGCCTCTTGGAAGACCAAAATTCATCTGATTCAGTTGAAATTTGGTACGTGATGTTAATATATGGCCTCAAACACCCATGCAAGAATTGGTCGATATCGGTCCATAATTATATATAGGAACCATATAAACCGATCCCCATGTTTGACCTCCGGAGCATCTTGGAAGAGCAAAATTCTTCCCATTCGGTTGGAATTTAGTACGTGATGTTAGTATATGCTATCCAATTGACCTCTTGAGTCTTTGGAGAAGCAAAATTCATCCGATCTGGTTGAAATTTGGTACGTGGTGGTAGTATATGATATTTAACAACCATGCCAAAAGTGGTCCATATCAGTCCTAATCATTTATAGCCCCCATATAAACCGATCCCGAGATTTAGTTTTGGAGCCTCTTGGGGGAGCAAATTTCATCCGAGTGAGTTTAAATTTGTGGATGACAGTCTTTCGTAGAAGTTTCTACGCAATCCATGGTGGAGGGTACATAACATTCGGCCGGGCCGAACTTACGGCCGTATATACTTGTTTTTTTATTAAACTATTTCTTGCTTTTAAATAATTTTGTTTTTAAACTGTAATTTGTTTGTACGTGAATACCTTTGTTGATATATCGCAAGAAGAGAACGATAGCCCCTTCAATAATGTGTTTTTTTAAAGAATCTGCATCTTTGACGCGGAAGTAATACTAAAATCCTTAAGGGAAGGTCAAATTTTCGAATTTAAGTAGTTTTTTTTTTTTTTTGTGTATATTTATAGACTGCTCTATAAAAACCGATCAAGAACTAAAGTGGCTTATATATGAAGGTATATAATTTGCCGGTTCTATCAAACATAGACTCCATATGGACTAACTTACAATTTAGAAGACAATTCTAAGAAAGTTTAAGATATCTTGCCATCGGCAACTGTTATCACAACCCAAGTAATTCGAAACTAAGTACTTAGAGGACCATTCATGTACAGCGAAACCCTTGCCTTTGTTGAGGAATTTGATAAATGTGGAATATTTGGATTTATTCACTCAATTGCTTATAACTTTGTCATTTCTCGGTCGTTTTTCTTCTATTTGCTCTTAGTTCTTACGTTAAAGCATCATCTTTACGAACAGAAACAAGACGTTTTGTCAACGGTTTTAACTTTTCCGCCGGCATAGAAGCACTGTAAAACATGATTTTTTTTGAAAATGTGTCCTATATTCATCGATATATTTTAAACCACTTAACTGATCACGGATCCAATTGTACACGTTTGTTCGTCATCTTGTTCAATGCTTTGCATTTAAGTACCAACAACTGGAAATTTCTAGATCGATTTGTCAATTGAAAATAGGACGAAACAAGTATATACGGCCGTAAGTTCGGCCAGGCCGAAGCTTATGTACCCTCCATCATGGATTGCGTAGAAACTTCTTCTAAACACTGCCATCCACAATCGAATTACTTAAGTTGAGGTAACGCTTCCCGATGGCAAGGTATCTTAAAACCTCCTAACACCATCTTCTAAATTGTATGTAAGTCCATACGTGGTATAAATTAAATCAAAAAAGATTGATCCAATACGTATATAATTTAGTTTGACAAAGTAGACATAAAATTTTGACAAAATTTTCTGCAGAAATAAAATTTTAACAACATTTTCTATAGAAATAAAATTTTCACAAAATTTTCTATAGAAATAAAAATTTTGACAAAATATTCTATAGAAAGAAAATTGTGACAAAAATTTCTACAGAAATAAAATTTTAACAAAATTTTCTATAGATATAAACTTTTGATAAAATTTTCTATAGAAATAAAATCTTGGTAGATTATTTGTGGCTCGAGTGGCAACCATGATTATGAACCGAATAAAATTTGAACAAAATTTTCTATAGAAATAAAATTTTGACAAAATTTTCTATAGAAATAAAATTTTGAAAATGATGAAAATTTTATTATGAACCGAATAAAATTTTAACAAAATTTTCTCTAGAAATAAAATTTTGACAAAATTTTCTATAGAAATAAAATTTTGGTAGATTATTTTTGGCTCTAGTGGCAACCATGATTATGAACCGATATAGACCAATTTTTGTGTGATTGGACCAATTTTGGTATGGTTGTTAGCGACCATATACTAACACCACGTTCCTAATTTGAACCGGATCGGATGAATTTTGCTTCTCCAAGAGGCTCCGGAGGTCAAATCTGGAGAACGTTTTATATGGGGGCTATATATAATTATGGACCGATATGGACCAATTCTGGCACGGTTGTTAAAGATCATATACTAACACCATGTTCCAAATTACAACCGGCTTGGATGAAATTTGCTTCTCTTGGAGACTTCGCAAGCCAAATCTGGGGATCGGTTTATATGGGGGCTATATATAATTATGAAGCGATGTGGACCAATTTTTGCATGGTTGTTAGAGACCATATACCAACATCATGTACCAAATTTCAGCCGGATCGGATAAAATTTGCTTCTCTTTGAGACTCCGCAAGCCAAATCTGGGGATCGGTTTATATGGGGATTATATATAATTATGGACCGATGTGGACCAATTTTTGCATGATTGTTAGAGACCATATACCACCACCATGTACCAAATTTCAGCCGTATCGGATGAAATATGCTTCTCTTAAAGGCTCCACAAGCCAAATCTGGGGATCGGTTTATATGGGGGCTATATATAATTATGGACCGATGGGGACCAATTTTTCCATGGTTGTTAGAGACCATATACCAACACCATGTACCAAATTTCAGCCGAATCGGATGAAATTTTCTTCTCTTTTAGGCTCCGCAAGCCAAATCTGGGGATCGGTTTATATGGGGGCTATATATAATTAAAGACCGATATGGACCAATTTTTGCATGGTTGTTAGAGACCATATACCAACATCGTGTACCAAATTTCAGCCGGATCGGATGAAATTTTCTTCTCTTTGAGGCTCCGCAAGCCAAATCTGGGGATCGGTTTATATGGGGGCTATATATAATTATGGACCGATGGGGACCAATTTTTCCATGGTTGTTAGAGACCATATACCAACACCATGTACCAAATTTCAGCCGAATCGGATGAAATTTTCTTCTCTTTTAGGCTCCGCAAGCCAAATCTGGGGATCGGTTTATATGGGGGCTATATATAATTATGGACCGATGTGAACCAATTTTTGCATGGTTGTTAGAGACCATATACCAACACCATGTACCAAATTTCAGCCGGATCGGATGAAATATGCTTCTGTTAGAGGCTCCACAAGCCAAATCTGAGGGTCCCTTTATATGGGGGCTATACGTAAAAGTGGACCGATATGGCCCATTTTCAATACCATCCGACCTACATCGATAGCAACTACTTGTGCCAAGTTTCAAGTCGATAGCTTGTTTCGTTCGGAAGTTAGCGTGATTTCAACAGACGGACGGACGGACGGACGGACATGCTTAGATCGACTCAGAATTTCACCACGACCCAGAATATATATACTTTATGGGGTCTTAGAGCAATATTTCGATGTGTTACAAACGGAATGACAAAGTTAATATACCCCCATCCTATGATGGAGGGTATAAAAATGAAAATATAAGGATATCTCAAAAACTGTTCCATAAAAAAGTCGAATTCACCAGATGAATATTCATAAAAAAAGGTCACCTCTGATCAAATGTACATTTTGTGTTATCTCTCTATCCTCACAGGTCATAGACCAATGAATTTGCACTTGAAACACGATATAAGCTCAAACAATTATGAAAACTTCCTTTCCCTTCTGGGACGGGTTTGTCAATATACTTAGGTCTGCTGAACTTCTCTCATTGCGCATTAAACTGACTGACTGAATGGTTGGTATTTGATGCATTCGCATGTTCTAGCTGAACTGGCACATTTCCTTGTTTGCGTTTTTTCGTTTGCTTTTGTGCTGTTTTGTTTTTGGTTAACACTGATCTGAAACGATTTTCTCGTAACGCTTGACAAATTTCTGTAACATTTTCTGTTCTACCTTTCAATGCATAACAGTCAGACCGACTGTCAGGAATTGAGCAGAAAATGTACCTAGCCACTGCTCTATACGTGCCAGAATGGCAATCATTGTTGCCTGCTACACGGTACGGTACAACAGCGTTGTCTCAAATTCAAATAGAGTAGGCAATGATGTAGAGCCTCAACTATGGAATAATCTCTTACATTATAGGCTTTTGCCAAGGCGGCAGAGGGTTGATGAATCCATTAATGTTGTATTCATGTTAGCAAAGCATTTTCGTTGACAATGATGTTTTAGCTCCAGCACTTTGTAAGTGACAAGTTCTAGTTCCCCATATCTTTTTATTTATATGGGAATTACTTTGCCAGTGTTTTCGTGCTTCTTTTTGCATGCAATGCATTAAGACTCACTTTTTCTAGTTCAGAAGGTCAATAATAGTTGTGTCATAAATTGACTTTTCTCCACAGATATTCAGACTCCGAATGGGAAGTTAATTTTTTTCTGCGGGCATTTCAATTTGGCTTAAAATGACTGACAAGCAAACACAAACAAAAAACCAAATCCACCAAGTTCATTTTTACAAAGGTAATTAAATAAATTTCAACCTGCATGTTTTCAAAGATTTCTTTTGTCTTTTTGTCTTAAGCCATCATTCAGGTAAGACGAAGAACTCTCATCATGGGGGCAGCAAAATGCTTTTTATGGTCATTAACATATTTTGAGGCCATTTGCCATTGCTTTGGTTGAAAGTTGAAATGAAAAGCACAATTTTCCAACAAGCAGAGGTGTATGCTAACCACACATAGAGAAGAGGTCGGTTGCACTCAAAAAAAAAAAGTGAACTCACTATTTCACTAAAGCCAATTTAACTATATTTTAGTTCATGAAATTATTATATTTGGAGAAAGTTTCATTTACTCTAATAATTTTTTGCGTACGTTAGTTAAATGAACTAAAAGACGGTAAAAATTGTACACAAATGAAGTAAATAGTTTTACTAAATTCGTACTTCTCACAAAATAGTTTATTATTTCTTTAATTTTGTAAATTTTACTACAACAGCGCCCATCATGAACTTCGTATGTCACTAAAGACATTCTTGCAATTTTGAACTCCAATTTTTTCCTTCAAACTACAAAATTTTCTTTAAAAAGTGAAAAAAATTATTTATGTCTAATAAATTTTCTTGAATTTGTCGAAAAGTATTTACTTATTTTTGTGATGTCGGCGTGATGCCAGCGCTTGTAATACTGTTTAGTTAAAAATTTCTAAAACTATTCAAAATTTTCTAAAATTAATCAAAAGTTTTCTTCCTTGTGGGTTCACTGTTTTTTCAGTGTGGAAATCGTTTGAAGTAATGAAAATTCTACATTTATAATTAAATATCAATTACCCCAATCTATGTACTATATTTGCAATCATACGTTGGTCTTTACTATAATGTTTCTAGTATTTCAATGGATTTACGTTTGTGATAGACGACAGACAGTTGTTGGAACTGAATATCTCTACTTTGAAAAATTATGCTTGAATTCGGATGACACGACCTGCGTTAAACTGTCGTAACTGTCACTTAGTTATCACCACTAACGGATGGTTTTCACAACCAAATTTCATTTGAATTATTTTACAAATGTCATTTCTATTAAAATATTAATTTCATATCTAAAGAACACTTTTTTTTGACTTCAAATTAAAACGCCAGAATTTTCAGCTGCGGTAATTTTTTAATCATCTAAGCAACCACCAAATTATCTGGAGAATTCTGTATGAAACAGATAGGATGAAAAATACGCTTCCTCAATGGTCAGTGAGTCACATATGCAGGGAAACCAGGTTATATTATATGTCAGAATAACAACACAAATTGAAACAGCAGCTCTGTAAAATGAACCTCCATCATTTTACAAAAACAACCTTAAAAGTTGGACACACCAGGTAGGTCCAGATTACATTATATGCCCCAAACCGGATTGGGATACACCCCAATTTCTAATACTATATGTTTAATTTTTAAATTCCTTTGCATGATAAAACGGATGCGTTGCTACATTTCAACAGGTATTTGTCCCTAGCATCGTCCACTCCATGTAAATCGGTTTCATTTCATTTATTAAAATACTGACCAGAGATGTTTATAACTGAAATCCATGCTGAAGGAAATATGAACTTTCGCGATATCTGGCGAAGTCGGCAATTTGTTTTGAGGTATTTTGGAAAAGTTTCTACACCCAGAAAAAAGTGTCTTCGAAACTAAAGGAAAAAATGTTCATCAATTTAGTTTAGCCACTTTATTTCCATTCAGTTAATTTTTTGTGTGAAATAATAAAATTTACTCGTTTCAGTAAAAAATCCTAAATTGAAAGCAGTAAGGAATAGTTCATTAACTAGAATAAGGCATGGCATTTTACTAATACTGTTTTCTTCGGAGGGTATAAGAATTTACTACTGAAAAAGAAAATTTTATTCACTGATAACAAAGCATTCGTAAAAATAAACAAAAACCGAACTAAAACCAAGTTTCCTCAAATTTAGTAAGATTTCTTATAAAATGATAATTCTGACTTCCTTTATTATAGAAAGCTTATCATACATGCGAATAACACTTGGCATAGAAAAATATTTTAGTTCATTCCTACTAAGAAGTAGTCAATCCTTTCAATACTTAAGGAAACACACTTGTTAGAATATAGGAAAATTTCCTACATTTCTTTTATCTACCTGTAATCGATACCTGTCATAGATGTAATCGATGTCTTTGCGCGTGGGTTGTTTTTTTAGTTGGAATCGCGTTGTTATGGTATACTGAGAGATTGTTAAATATAATATAGTAAATTAATATAACAAAAAACAAATAAAATATATAAAATATTTGTTATTTTAAATTAGTGAGAAAAATGTTCGTTTTTTTGTAAATTTGTTTATAAAAAAAGAAAACACCAGCAGTATAACAACCCCTTCATTCGACTTCATTTTGGAATCTTCAATTATCAGGTAATATTCAGTGACGCTAACCTTTTGTGAAAAAATTGGTTTAGGATTTTTTTTGTTTATATTTGTAGGTATTGACATTGTAAAAGGTGGACAAAATTGCTAGGCAGCAACTTTTTCTAAGTGAAAGGTACTAGAAGAAGAAAAAAATGTGTTTTAATATTTCAAGGCCAGTCGATGCTGTTGATTTTAAATAAATATATTTAATGTATTAATAAAACATGTCTTTTACTGAAGGAAAAATTGCTTATATAAATACATAAAAATGTATTTCAAAACGAAGGTAAGCAGTTCTAACTTTGAAGTAGAAGGTTTACCACAAATATGTAAGATTTGTCCAAATGAATGAAAAAAGTTCAATAAAATCATTCCATATATGAATTCAATTCAGTTAAATTTGTTCATTCTGTAGTATAGTGGTACATAAATATAGGAAAATGTTAACTAATATATGGAATGCATTCTACTTAATTTCTACGAAAATCACATCGTTCAAACCAATAAAAATGTCTTTGGCGCTATACGAAGTTCAACTTTCTTCACAATGAGCTCATTTTAACTTAAAGAAGGGGTCACTTTTTTCTGGGTGTATACTTTGATAAATTTCAGATTTACTTCTGTCCCCGGTCTAACAAAGAAAAACACATTTTTTTTCTCAAAATTCGTTTTTATTATTCAACATAGTTCCCTTCAAGAGCGATACAACGATTATAACGACCTTCCAATTTTTTGATACCATTTTGGTAGTACTCCTTCGGTTTTGCCACAAAAAAGGCCTCAGTTTCGGCAATCACCTCTTCATTGCAGCCAAATTTTTTCTCTGCGAGCATCCCTTTGAGGTCTGAGAACAAGAAAAAGTCGCTGGGGCCAGATCTGGAGAATACGGTGGGTGGGGAAGCAATTCGAAGCCCAATTTATGAATTTTTACCATCGTTCTCAATGACTTGTGGCACGGTGCGTTGTCTTGGTGGAACAACACTTTTTTATTCTCCATATGGGGCCGTTTTGCCGCGATTTCGATCTTCAAACGCTCCAATAACGCCATATAATTGTCACTGTTGATGGTTTTTCCCTTCTCAAGACAATCGATAAAAATTATTCCATGCGCATCCCAAAAAACAAAGGCCATTACTTTGCCAGCGGACTTATGAGTCTTTCCACGCTTCGGAGACAGTTCACCGGTCGCTGTCCACTCAGCTGGCTGTCGATTGGACTCAGGAGTGTTGTGATGGAGCCATGTTTCATCCATTGTCACATATCGACGGAACAACTCGGGTGTATTACGAATTAGCAGCAGCAAACACTGCTCAGAATCATCAACACGTTGTTTGTTTGGTAAAATGTGAGCTCGCGCGGCACCCATTTTGCACAGAGCTTCCGCATATCCAAATATTGATGAATGATATGACCAGCACGTTGCTTTGATATCTTTAAAGCCTCTGCTATCTCGATCAACTTCATTTTACGGTCATTCAAAATCATTTTGTGGATTTTTTGATGTTTTCGTCGTTAACCACCACTTTCGGGGGTCCACTGCTTTCACCGTCCTCCATGCTCATTTCATTACGCTTGAATTTTGCATACCAATCAATTATTGTTGATTTCCCTGGGGCAGAGTCCGGAAACTCATTATCAAGCCAAGTTTTTGCTTCCACCGTATTTTTTTCCTTCAGAAAACAGTATTTTATCAAAACACGAAATACCTTTTTTACCTTCACTACACCCCTGGACAGCGACTGGTGAACCGTCTCCGAAGAGTGGAAAGACTCAAAAGTCCGCTGGCAAAGTAATGGCCTCTGTTTTTTGGGATGCGCATGGAATAATTTTTATCGATTATCTTGAGAAGGGAAAAATCATCAACAGTGACTATTATATGGCGTTATTGGAGCGTTTGAAGGTCGAAATCGCGGCAAAACGGTCCCATATGAAGAAGAAAAAAGTGTTCTTCCACCAAGACAACGCACCGTGCCACAAGTCATTGAGAACGATGGCAAAAATTCATGAATGGGGCTTCGAATTGCTTCTCCAACCACCGTATTCTCCAGATCTGGCCCCCAGCGACTTTTTCTTGTTCTCAGACCACAAAAGGATGCTCGCAGGGAAAAAAATTGGCTGCAATGACCAGGTGATCGCCGAAACTGAGGCCTATTTTGAGACAAAACCGAAGGAGTACTACCACACTGGTATCAAAAATTGGAAGGTCGTTAAAATCGTTGTATCGCTCTTGAAGGGAACTATGCTGAATAATAAAAACGAATTTTAACAAAAAAAATGTGTTTTTCTTTGCTAAACCGAGGACTTATCAGTCAACCTGTTATAGAAATAAAATGTTGACAAAATTTTCTATAGAAATAAAATTTTGACAAAATTTTTATAGAAATAAAATTTTGACAAAACTTTCTATGGAAATAAAATGTTGACAAAATTGTTATTAGAAATAAAATTCTGACAAGATTTTCTGTAGAAATAAAATTTGCTATAGAAATAAAATTTTGACAAAATTTTTATAGAAATAAAATATTGACAAATTTTCTATAGAAATAAATTTTTGACAAAATTTTCTATAGAAATAAAATGTTGACAAAATTTTCTATAGAAATAAAATTTTGACAACATTTTCTATAGAAATAAAATGTTGATAAAATTTTCTATAGAAATAAAATGTTGACAAAATTTTCTATAGAAATAAAATTTTGACAAAACTTTCTATGGAAATAAAATGTTGACAAAATTGTTATTAGAAATAAAATTCTGACAAGATTTTCTGTAGAAATAAAATTTGCTATAGAAATAAAATTTTGACAAAATTTTTATAGAAATAAAGTATTGACAAATTTTCTATAGAAATAAAATTTTGACAAAATTTTCTATAGAAATAAAATGTTGACAAAATTTTCTATAGGAATAAAATTTTGACAACATTTTCTATAGAAATAAAATGTTGATAAAATTTTCTATAAAAATAAAATGTTGACAAAATTTTCTATAGAAATAAAATTTTGACAAAATTTTCTACAGAATTAAAACGTTGACAAAATTTTCTATAGAAATAACATTTTTACAAAATTTTCTATAGAAATAAAATTTTGACAACATTTTCTATAGAAATAAAATTTTGACAAAATTTTCTAATATACAGAAATCAAATTTTGACAAAATTTTCTATAGAAATAAAATTTTTACAAAATTTTCTATAGAAATAAAATTTTGACAAAATTTTCTAACATACAGAAATAAAGTTTTGACAAAATTTTCTATAGAAATAAAATTTTGACAACATTTTCTATAGAAATAAAATTTTCTGTAGAAATAAATTTTGACAACATTTTCTTTAGAAATAAATTTTTGAAAAATTTTCTATAGAAATAAAATTTTGACAAAATTTTCTATAGAAATAAAATTCTGACAAGATTTTCTATAGAAATAACACGTTGACAAAATTTTCTATAGAAATAAAATGTTGACAAAATTTTCTATAGAAATAAAATTTTGACAAAATTTTCTATAGAAATAAAATTCTGACAAAATTTTCTATAGAAATAAAATTTTGACAAAATTTTCTATAGAAATAAAATTTTGACAAAATTTTCTATAGAAATAAAATTTTGACAAAATTTTCTATAGAAATAAAATGTTGACAAAATTTTCTATAGAAATAAAATTTTGACAAAATTTTCTATAGAAATAAAATTTTGACAAAATTTTCTATAGAAATAAAATTTTGACAAAATTTTCTACAGAATTAAAACGTTGACAAAATTTTCTATAGAAATAAAATTTTTACAAAATTTTCTATAGAAATAAAATTTTGACAACATTTGCTATAGAAATAAAATTTTGACAAAATTTTCTAACATACAGAAATAAAATTTTGACAAAATTTTCTATAAAAATAAAATGTTGACAAAATTTTCTATAGAAATAAAATGTTGACAAAATTGTCATTAGAAATAAAATTCTGACAAGATTTTCTATAGAAATAAAATGTTAACAAAATTTTCTATAGAAATAAAATTTTGACAAAATTTTCTATAGAAATAAAATTTTGACAAAATTTTCTATAGAAATAAAATTCTGACAAAATTTTCTATAGAAATAAAATGTTGACAAAATTTTCTATAGAAATAAAATTTTGACAAAATTTTCTATAGAAATAAAATTTTGACAACATTTTCTATAGAAATAAAATTTTGACAAAATTTTCTTTAGAAATAAATTTTTGACAAATTTTCTATAGAAATAAAATTTTGACAACATTTTCTATAGAAATAAAATTTTGACAACATTTTCTATAGAAATAAAATTTTGACAAAATTTTCTTTAGAAATAAATTTTTGACAAATTTTCTATAGAAATAAAATTTTGACAAAATTTTCTATAGCAATAAAATTTTGACAAAATTTTCTATAGAAATAAAATTTTGACAAAATTTTCTGTACACCGAAAAAAAGTAAACTGTTTTATAGGAAGAATAAACTAGCTCGTATGAAAATTGAACTAAATTTTACTTCACATTTTGAGATTTCCCCAAAGCGTTGTTAAAACCAGGAAAATTTAATGCGCTGTTGTACTTTTTAACTGCAGTTCACGAAATTATACCCTCTTATAGAAGAAGAAATGAACTAAAATTTAAGAAGAAAATCATTGGCGCCAACTCATGACCATTTTAACCGTACAGTAGTTCATTCTTACTATTTTTGGGAATCGTACGAAAATTTTCATTTGTTTTAGTTCATAGTGAACTTATGTGTACGGTCATCGAACTTTATAGTCATGTTTAGTTAATCAAATATTTGAGACATACTTAAAAAAACCAATATTTCATTGGTCTGTGGAAAATTTCGCCAAAAATAATAAAATTTAACTACTAACAAATATTTTTTTTACAATAAAAAAAGTTAAATTTAGCGTTAGTTTAACTACGGAAAATTTTGTCTGTGTAGAAATAAAATTGTGATAAAATTTTTTAACATACAGAAAAATGTTGACAAAATTGTCATTAGAAATAAAATTCTGACAAGATTTTCTATAGAAATAAAATGTTGACAAAATTTTCTATGGAAATAAAATTTTGCCAAAATTTTCTAAAGAATTAAAATGTTGACAAAATTTTTTATAGAAATAAATTTTTGACAAATTTTCTATAGAAATAAAATTTTGACAAAATTTTCTATAGAAATAAAATGTTAACAAAATTTTCTATAGAAATAAAATGTTGACAAAATTTTCTATAGAAATAAAATGTTGACAAAATTTTCTATAGAAATAAATTTTTGACAAAATTTTCTATAGAAATAAAATTTTGACAAAATTTTCTATAGAAATAAAATTTTGACAAATTTTCTATAGAAATAAAATTTTGACAAAATTTTCTACAGAAATAAAATTTTGACAACATTTTCTATAGAAATAAAATTTTGACAAAATTTTCTATAGAAAAAAAATTTTGACAAAATTTTCTATAGAAATAAAATTTTGACAAAATTTTCTATAGAAATAAAATTTTGACAAAATTTTCTATAGAAATAAAATTTTTGATAAAATTTTCTAACGTACAGAAATAAAATTTTGACAAAATTTTCTATAGAAATAAAGTGTTGACAAGATTTTTTATAGAAATAAAATTTTGACAAAATTTTATATAGAAATAAAATTTTGACAAAATTTTCTATAGAATTAAAACGTTGACAAAATTTTCTATAGAAAAAAAAATTTGACAAAATTTTCTATAGAAATAAAATTTTGAAAAAATTTTCTATAGAAACAAAATTTTGACAAAATTTCTACAGAAATAAAATTTTGATAAAATTTTCTATAAAAATAAAATTTTCAACAATTTTTTTGTTTGGTAGTTTGTTTTGGTAAAATTTTATCCCCATTTTGGTAGATTATTTTTGGCTCGAGTGGCGACCGTGCCAGCACTTCAAACACTGAAACTTCGGTCTTCCCTTCAAAAACTGAGGCTTTTGCCGGCAGGTGAAGGGCTGCCGATTATAATTCAGATACTGAGCTATATGGTACAGTAAAAAATATTGACCTAATGAGAAAGATTAGACAACCTTATTTCTAGGATACGCAATGTATAGCATATTAGAACAATTCTCTTTAAAATAAAGAATATATAATTAAAGGGAATTCCATAATCTTTTCTAACCTTGTTTTCCATTAGATTAATTTTTTTTTGCCTTACTTCAATGGCGGATCCGTTATTCTCCAAATTCTCCTTAAAGCAAAGAAAAAATTTTTGACTTAAAAACTATTTTTTTAATTCATTGACATATTGACATAGGCTAGGACATTTTAGAAATGTTGTATCCTTAGCTTAAAGTTTTTTGAATCTAAGAAAATAGTTTTTACTTTGAAGTGTCTAGTATTCTAATTTGGATTTTTAGTATATCACAAAAACAAAATGAAAATTCAAATCTTTGGACTCAACTAAACTTTTTTGAGTAGTTTAATGAAAATGGCATCTTTTCGGGCATAAAAGCGTTATCGAAGACTGTCTTATAGCGGTAGAAGATGCAACAAAGTATTCCTTCTAAAATACCGATCAAATGACGCCACTGACATCACAGATCATCCAGCTATCATTTGGCATTGTACAGAGCCATTTTAATTGTGACAGTTAACAGAGAACCACAAAAGAAACAACAGAAAAAGTACATTCAGTTGTTCTGTTTGTGGCTTTTAAATTTACAGCAAAAAAAATTGAAATTTAATTGAGAACAGAGTAACCGTCATTGAGACAAGCGCCCCTAGCCTCATTATCATTCGACAGTAATATCAATGATGACGACGATGATGATGATGATGAACGAAGCAAATCTAAACAGAAAGAAAATGCATATTAATGTGTGGGAGTTTCACTATTTTCTATCGAAGAGAGAAGACCATGTTGAAGACGCAAGTCCATAGAATGCAAATTAAGGAAACATAGAAGACATGGCAATGCCAGAATTTTTCTGGTCTTTATGATTTTTTGTTAATCATAAAAATCTTCATATAGCTAAAATGGCAAGGCAATGGTATGGGATAGCATCCCACCACCCGACCACTGCAAGACAAGAACAAAAAATAAAAATAAAAAAACATACAATCTTAGAAAAACTAGCAAAAAACCAGACTGGTCCCATGCAACCGAAGTCATATAGAATATGGTTGGAGCTTATGTTTTGTAAACATTTTGATTAATTAGAGAAAATTCCAAGGATTTATTTGTGAAATATTTGCGTGTTTCGCGGTAATGGATAATAACGGCGCTCCCATAAATAATTGCATGGCACTGTATTTGAATTAGGTGCAAACTATAATCCAACTGGGTCAGATACGAATAAGAGGTTTGTTCATTTCCCCGTTTGTTTGTTCTTAAGCTAATTAAGTCAAGTGAAAGATGAAATTAAAACGAATGTAAAATGACTTCATTATTTTTCGTTTTACCATCATGTCTAGTGCTGAACAATTTGAGCCTACGATCACTTCGGTTTTAACAATGTTGGTGCAAAAAAAAAAACTAATATTTTTCTTCGAAACGAACGAATTTTACAGTAACGAGGTTTTCTTTTAATTAAAACATAATTTATTACAAGCACTGTTAATCGCCAAAATTTTATTTTGACCCTATATAGGACAAATTTCTTTCAAATAATGAAATTTTAATTAACATAAAGTTTATAATATTTGCTTCAAATTTTTTTTCATTAAATTCAGGACACACATTTTAAAAATTTGCATCCCTTCTTTAAGGTTGCATGTCTTTAAACTAAAGCAAATTTTCCTTAAAGTAAAGAAATGCATTTTTGATTTAAAGAAGTCGTCCTTAAATTAACTGAAATATTGAATCTATAGATTTAAGATAAAAACGCATCAAATATAGGCTAAGACTTATTTGGAGGATTTAGAATCTTTGGTTTAAAGTTTTTTATGGCGGATACTTCCAAATATTTTTTGCTTGGAAGTATACGCCACAATTTGGATTTTTAAACAGGCATTTGTTTGTAAAAAAACTGAAATATTGAATCTTTTGATTTAAGATAAAACGCTTCAAATATAAACTAAGACTTATTTTGAGGATTTAGAGTCTTTTAAAGTTTTTTTGAAATTGAAAAAAAAAAACATTTTTTACTTTGAAACATCCTTGGAAGTATAATTCGTATTTTTATACCCTTCACCACTACTGTGGTACAGGTTATAATGTATGTAACGCCAAGAAATAGTGCTCATAGACCCATCTTTTAGTATACCGATCGGCTTAGAATTAAATTCTGAGTCGATTTAGCGATGTCCGTCTGTCTGTATATGTAATTTTGTGCACAAAGTACAGCTCGCAATTTAAGTCCGATCGTCCTCAAATTTGGCATAGGGCCGTTTCTTGGGACAGAGACAATCGCTATTGGTTTTGGAAAAAATCGGTTCAGATTTAGATATAGCTGCCATATATATTTATCCCCGATTTGGTCATAGTTAGTTAGGCCACAAAAGCCAGAGTTTTGCAGTGATTTGCTTCAAATTTTGCTCATGGGGCACGTTTAATAGTATCGTTAAGTGTGTAAAATTTTGTTAAAATCGGTTCAGATTTAGATATAGCTCACATATATATCTTTCGCCCGATTTGGACTTATATGGTCTCAAAAGCCAGAGTTTTGCCCTGACTTACTTCATAATTTGCACAAGCGGTACTTTTAACGATACTATTGTATGTGCCAAATATGGTCAAAATCGATTCAGATTTAGATATAGCTCCCATATATATCTTTCGACTGGTCGATGGCCTCAAAATCCAGGGTTTTGCCGTGATTTGCTTCAAATTTCGCACAAGAAGTACGTTTAGTAGTATCGGCAATTGTGCCAAATTTGGTTGAAATCGGTTCAGATTTAGATATGGCTCCCATATATATCTTCCGTCCGACTTGCACTCATATGACCAGGGGGGCCAAGGTTATACTCCCATTTACGTGAAATTTCGCATAGATAGCAGAATTATTATTCTAACTATACATGTCAAATTTAGTCAAAATCGGTTCAGATTATATATAGCTCCCATATATACGTACACCAGAGTTGGGGAAATATGGTAGACTGTTACACATTTTAGACCCATTTTCAATGGAAGTTTCCTCCAATTAACTGGATAGCGTTAACCGATTTAAATTTTAATTCTAGAGATTCTGTAGAAGTAAAAAAATGTTCTCCTTTATATAGCTTCCAACAAATGTGAAGTAGTTGAGATGGTAACACAAATTTTGGCCTACATAAGGGTGAAGGGTATAATATAGTCGGCCCCGCCCGACTTTGGACTTTACTTACTTGTTTTTAACGAGATTTGTCTGAAAATTCGATAAATGGGATCTGTATCCTAATTTTAATTTTATTGATCCTATTGAATTTAAAGCTATCTGACTCGCTAAAAATGTCTTTATTTCAAAAAAGACACATCTTTGGTACTGAATCAATACCAAAATCCTTAAGGAAAGGTAAAACACTTTAGATCCAAGTAAACTTTTTTTAGTGTACTCAACGCGTTGTGACATACGGATGCTATTTGTGTTGTTTATCTCGTGAAGATTTTAGTGCGATTATATTTTTTAAAACTTTCGACGTAGATATCTCAACAATAGTGCATCGATCAACTTAATTCAATTTTTTGGAGATAAAGCTCCATCAACGATGGAATGGTGAATACAACCGATGTCGTAGTTCACTCCAAGACTAATTTCGAGAATATCGTCCAAAATCAGTCGATGTTCCGGAAACCATTGATGATCTGGAAGATCGTCATGTGACCTATCATTTGTGGGACCAGCATACATTTAAAAAAGTCACACAATTTGTCAATCGCTCAACCAAAGGCTCGTGTCGATTGGCCGAAAGAAATGCTCCAAAAATACGATCGCGGTGCTTCGAAACACGTCTATAACATCGTGACAGGTGGTGAATTATAGATTTGAGCCCGGAAGTAAACAGCAGTCGACTGTTCGACTGCATGTTTTGGCAGAAGTTCTTCGACAATTGGGTCAAAATTGGATGCAAAAGTGTATACACTCAAAAAAAAAGTTTAGTTGGATCCAAAGATTTTGACCATCCCTTAAGGATTTTAGTATTGATTCCGAGTCAAAGCTGCGGCTTCTTTAAAATAAAGAATTTTTTTAGCGGCCTATATGGCTTTAAATCTAGGACCAATAAAATTAAAATTAGGATACAGATCTCATTTATCAAATTTTCTTTCTCTTTTCGGGGTTTATTAATAAAGGTACTCACGTACAAACAAATGCCAGTTTAAAAATCCAAATTATAACGGATACTTCAAAGTAAAAAATGTTTTCTGAATGCCAAACAAACTTTAAACCAAAGACGCTAGATCCTCAAAATAAGTCATAGCCTATATTTGAAGCGTTTTTATCTTAAATCTAAAGGTTCAATATTTCAGTTAATTTAAGGACAATTTCTTTAAATCAAAAATATGTTTCTTTATTTTAAGGAAAATTAGCTTTATTTCGATGACATGGGACTTTAACGGAGGGACGCAAATTTACAAAATTTGTGTCCTAAATTTAATGATTTTTTCTTTTTTTTTTAAGAAATGATTATAAACTTTATTTTAATTAAAATTTCATTATTTTTAAGAAATTTGTCCTTAATATTTTGTAAGTTTCGCATCCTAAAATTTAGGTTGCCGAACCTTTAATATCACGTAATTATTTGTTTCAGTGTAGATTTTTTTGGGGAATATTTTGATAAACAATAAAGCGATTTGGGTTTTTGATTTGATTATTTTTTTTGTTTTTTGTAAGTTTCGCATCCTAAAATTTAGGTTGCCTAATTTTTAATATCATGTAAATATTTTTTCAGTGTAGATTTTATTGCGGAATATTTTGATAAACACTAAAGCGATTTGGGAGATTATTATTTTTTTTTTACTAACCCTTGTTAAAGGAGGTTATTCGGCAAAACCAATTGGAACACCCTGGTCACCTATATAATAAGTTTGGTTAAGTACACCAGGATTACCGGTATGAAGTGAGCGTCAAGATGCAAATGTCTCCATAGGGAACATTTGTTGTGAACGGTTCCTTATTATTTTTTGTTGGTTTGATATGACATCTGTGAAAAATATGAACAGACAACATTATATTTTTTCATCGTGTTAAAAATTTCCAATTTTGTACCCGTGATGATTTGCGGAAAGCATACATTTTTTGTTTTCACTTAAAGAAGAGTGCTGCGGAGTCGCATCGAATGCTTGTCGAGGCATATGGTGATCATGCTCTATCAGGTTGGCTGATAAGTCCCCGGTCTGACACACAGATGGCGTCGCTAGTATTAAATGCATATACTTTTTATATAGTACCAACCTTCAAATGGTTCGTGTCAAAATTTGACGTCTGTAAGTCAATTAGTCTGTGAGATAGAGCGTCTTTTGTGAAGCAACTTTTGTTATTGTGAAAAAATGGAAAAAAAAGGAATTTCGTGTTTTGATAAAATACTGTTTTCTGAAGGGGAAAAAATACGGTGGAATCAAAAACTTGGCTTGATAATGAGTTTCCGGACTCTGTCCCAGGGAAATCAACAATAATTGATTGGTATGCAAAATTCAAGCGTGGTGGAATGAGCACGGAGGACGGTGAACGCTGTGGACGCCCGAAAGAGGTGGTTACCGACGACAACATCAAAAAAATCCACGAAATGATTTTGAATAACCGTAAAATGAAGTTGATCGAGATAGCAGAGGCCTTAAAGATATCAAAGGAACGTGTTGGTCATATCATTCATCAATATTTGGACATGCGGAAGCTCTGTGCAAAATGGGTGCCGCGCGAGCTCACATTTGACCAAAAACAACAACGTGTTGATGATTCTGAGCGGTGTTTGCAGCTGTTAACTCGTAATACACCAGAGTTTTTCCGTCGATATGTGACAATGGATGAAACATGGCTCCATCACTACACTCCTGAGTCCAATCGACAGTTGGCTGAGTGGACAGCGACCGGTGAACCGTCTCCGAAGCATGGAAAGACTCAAAAGTCCGCTGGCAAAGTAATGGTCTCTGTTTTTTGGGATGCGCATGGAATAATTTTTATCGATTGTCGTGAGAAGGGAAAAACCATCAACAGTGACTATTATATGGCGTTATGGGAGCGTTTAAAGGTCGAAATCGCGGCAAAACGGCCCCATATGAAGAAAAAAAGTGTTGTTCCACCAAGACAACGCACCGTACCACCGTAGTCATTGAGAACGATGGAAAAAATTCATGAATTGAGCTTCGAATTGCTTCCCCACCCTTCGTATTCTCCAGATCTGGCCCCCAGCGACTTTTTATTGTTCTCAGACCTCAAAAGGATGCTCGCAGGGAAAAAATTTGCAATGCAATGAAGAGGTGATCGCCGAAACTGAGGCCTATTTTGAGGCAAAACCAAAGGAGTACCAAAATGGTATCAAAAAATTGGAAGGTCGTTATAATCGTTGTATCGCTCTTGAAGGGAACTATGTTGAATAATAAAAAATAAAATGGGTTTTTCTTTGTTAGACCGGGGACTTATCAGCCAACCTGTTATCAGAAGCAACATCCAAACGATGGTGTCACCTGTTCAGAAATAATGATATTGATGTGAGAAATTAAGAACGTGGAAGACCACCAAAAAAGTTTGAAGAAACTAATCTATAGGATATGTGACCGTCTTTAGAATAAAAATAAATTTCATAATTGGAAAACCATAATCGCATGTGGTACAAAACATAGTGTGAAACTTTTTATACTATCCATTCTATTTTGTAGGGTATAAGGATGGATCCATTGGATCAGATTGTTATTAGAAATTTTTTTTAACGTTTGCACGACAATTGCATATTTATATATTTGAATATTTTGTAGCCATCCTGCACTATGCAAAGTCTTCCAGTATGGACTGTGGGCCATATAATCATCATCATACATCTTCAACATGTACAACGACAAAACAAGCGATTAGATGTGTTTATTGGAGTTAACAACAAATGCAGCAACATTTCAAACATTGCCATAAACAACATTGACAACAACAATGACTGAAGCGTAAGTATCATGGCTAACGACAGCAATGATGGCGCTCTTGATGAAGATGACGATGATGTCGACGATAGTATGAATTAGGCCAAAACCGAAAAATCTCCAAAGCGTATCAAATACATTCCAAAAACACAACAACTTCCTAACAAACAACCTTCCAACAGCAACCCCAAAAACAAGAACAGTCAAGGCATCGCCAGCGATGGCAACATCAGCATTAACATTAACATCATGTAAATATTTTATGGTCTATGAATTTATCTACAAGTTTGTTTGGCTGAAAGGCTGTTTGGTTGGTTGGTCGGTCGCTCGGTGGGTTAGCTGGGCTATTTGTTGGTCATGTGCATCATTGTCATCCAGCGAACTAAATAACAAAGCGAGTATCTTTAATGAACTCCCGAGTACCGGCACAGGCTTCTGTTGTTGATATTCTTGTCAATCCCACTCCAGATCTGGTGAATTGCATAGTTTTGATCTCAAGGCAATAATTTCTGTTACAGGGTGTAATGATAGTCCATTCTTGTGTCTTTAAGAGGCCATCACAAAATGGAAAACTCACTTGTAAATTAGTCTTACCATTGATTGTAATTACCAACAAACAATAGCCATTCATACATTGTTTCAAGGAGAATTCTATCATCCAGTAGCGAAATTTCAGAATAAGGTGTCAAGAAAAGGCCTTTTTGTACAATCGCCTAAACTGGAGAGTAGAGTTGCTTTTAGGCATAAATAACTTGTTTACTTGTGCAAGAAAATTTCGTAGTCTGATGAGAAAAACTTGAGTTCGAAATCGTAAAAACTGTCTTTAGAGCCATGCGAAGTTCAAGGTGGCCGCATTTGTGGTGAAATGTAACAATTTTCGAAAATTCTGCACTATTTTGTAAAAACAATTGGTGATTTCTAAAATATAATCGTAAAGGATTTAAATAATAAAAGGAACATATCATCGTATTAACAAAACCTAACCATTCCCTTAGGAAGGCCTTTTATTCCTTTGTCCCATCATCTTCCCTCCAAGGCACCGGCTTTCATACATGTGTTCCCATTTGTTCACACTGAACATACACAAATATGGGGATGTACATATGTACAACAACAAATAGTCAAAATAGTTCATCGCTATACATTGCTTACATATGTCAGGAGTTTAGTGTCCAAGTCCATAACAACTACAAGAAAAGTAATTCTGTTTTTCCTTCTGGATTATTTTATTGTCTGCTAATAAAATAAATGGATTTTGTTAATAGAATAGAACAACATTGAAGTTAAACGTCTCTTGTCGCATACCACGTTGTGGACAAATGTGAAACATAAATGCTAACACTGTCACATAGAAAACTGCTGGTCGCCATCATCATAATCATCCTCTTCAACATCGAAATTGTCTTATTGGTGGTCCCCATATTCATTTGAAGAATTCTTCCTTGTCTCCATATATTTTCCACAAATATATACCTCCCCCCTTTTGCCATTCCATTGCCGCCAAGGCCATGAAATTAAATGAAAATGTGTGGTAATAATAGCCGAAAAAACAACTTCAAATTGTTACGTGACATCAAGTGACAGTTTACAAGAACCCAACGGAGAAATCAGCCAAAAACTATGGCAACAACAAAAATGCCAGCCAGCACTTTATGTGAACTTGGACAAAAATTACTGGTATGACATAGATATATGGCCAAAAGAAAATCCCTCTAAACCATCAGTAGAGTTGCAGCCATAAAAAACAAGGGAAGAAAATGCAAAGAATCGAAATTACTAACCAGCAGTATTTTTGTTTTCCCTTTACTATTAGATAGAATATTCAACGAAATGATGATGGTAGGCTTGAAATCAAGTAAAAAGTAAATCCACGATCAACACAATCACAATACAGTAGCGGAAAAAACGACTTTGTAAACTTGTGACCGAGTGTTTATTATTAAAGTGAAGGAAACATTCTCATATTGAGGAAATTTTAACTAAAGCATAATCATTTCCATGACACAAAATTAATGTAATTGAATAGAGTTTCTTTTTTAGAGTGCACCAAAATCCTTAGTATAAAGACAGCATTTTTGGAACCCAACAAGATTTTGTTTTGTCAAATTTTGTCAAAATTTTATTTCCATAGAAAATTTTGTCAAAATTGTATTTCTTTTGCATATTTTGTCAAAATTTTATTTCTATAGAAAATTTTGTCAAAATTTTATTTCTATAGAAAATTTTGTCAAAATTTTATTTCTATAGAAAATTTTGTCAAAATTTTATTTCTATAGAAAATTTTGTCAAAATTTTATTTCTATTGCATATTTTGTCAAAATTTTATTTCTATAGACAATTTTGTCAAAATTTTATTTCTATAGAAAATTTTTTCAAAATTTTATTTCTATAGAAAATTTTGTCAAAATTTTATTTCTACACAAAATTTTGTCAAAATTTTATTTCTATAGAAAATTTTGTCAAAATTTTATTTCTATAGAAAATTTTTTTCAAAATTTTATTTCTATAGAAAATTTGTCACAAATTTATGTCTATAAAAAATTTTATTTCTATAGAAAATTTTGTCACAATTTTATTTCTATAGAAAATTTTGTCAAAATTTTATTTCTATAGAAAATTTTGTCAAAATTTTATTTCTATAGAAAATTTTGTCAAAATTTTATTTCTATAGAAAATTTTGTCAAAATTTTATTTCTATAGTAAATTTTGTCAAAATTTTATTTCTATTGCATATTTTGTCAAAATTTTATTTCTATAGAAAATTTTGTCAAAATTTTATTTCTATAGCACATTTTGTCAAAATTTTATTTCTTTAGAAAATTTTGTCAAAATTTTATTTCTTTAGAAAATTTTGTCAAAATTTTATTTCTAAAGAAAATTTTGTCAAAATTTTATTTCTATAGAAAAATGTGTCAAAATTTGATTTCTATAGAAAATTTTGACAAAAATTTATTTTTATAGAAAATTTTGTCAAAATTTTATTTCTATAGAAAATTTTGTCAAAATTTTATTTCTATAGAAAATTTTGTCAAAATTTTATTTCTATAGAAAATTTTGACAAAATATGCAATAGAAATAAAATTTTGACAAAATTTTCTACAAACCAGTGACATATATACCAAACTTCTCCGAGAGACTGTCCAAGTCTGACATATACAATAAAGAAAAATATCAACTCGCGTTAAAAACTACAAAACACTGTCAACGGATTATTTAGTAAAACAAAAACAAAAATTAAGAATGAAGACCAACACAACGTAGTATATAAGATAAAATGCAACGGTGACAAATCCAACTTATGCCAAAAGACATATATTGGTACGACAATGACAAAATTAAAAACAAGATTGTCTTCACACAAATCGGATATAAAAACAACAGACAAACCAATGGAACAAAAAACAGCACTTGCGGCCCACTGTACATTGACTGGTCACAAACCTAACTTTAATAACGTAGAAATCCTATGCAAGGAAAACAACTACAGACGAAGATTTACTCTGGAAATGTTACACATAATTAACACTCTCACTAACGAGAGAATAAACTATAAAAAAGATATTGAGAACTGCGCGAGAATATATCGACATACGATACAAAAACACAGGAGAAAGTGATCACCAGTAGAAAACCAGACAGCGAAGTAACAAGACATCGGATAAAATGTAAATGACAATAGTTTGACTTTAATTTGTGAATTTTGTAATTAACTTTTGTTTAATTTTGTAATTTGTAGCCTTGAAAACGGTCTGACGAAGTCAACCGAAATATCGGAAAATAAAAAACTAGAAACCAACAATTTCGAGTTTAATTTATAGACCTACAGCCGAGATTATGAGATAAAAATCATAAAAATTAAAATAAAAGGTCAACAATATCAACAAAAAACATAAAAAAATTGTATTTCTATAGAAAATTTTGTCAAAATTTTATTTCTATAGAAAATTTTGTCAAAATTTTATTTCTATAGAAAATTGTGTCAGAATTGTATTTCTATAGAAAATTTTGTCAAAATTTTATTTCTATAGAAAATTTTGTCAAAATTTTATTTCTGTAGAAAATTTTGTCAAAATTTTATTTCTATAAAAAATTTTGTCAACATTTTATTTCTATAGAAAATTTTGTCAAAATTGTATTTCTGTAGAAAATTGTGTCAGAATTGTATTTCTATAGAAAATGTTGTCAACATTTTATTTCTATAGAAAATTTTGTCAAAATTTTATTTCTTCCAATTGATAATTGTTGATAAAAACGAACTCGAGGTCTGAACAATTATCAATTGGAAAATCTATATACAGGTCGAATATAATAAAAACATCCATAATATAAAATTTTATTTCTATAGAAAATTTTGTCAAAATTTTATTTCTATAGAAAATTTTGTCAACATTTTATTTCTATAAAAATTTTTTCAAAATTTTATTTCTATAGAAAATTTGTCAAAAATTTATTTCTATAGAAAATTTTGTCAAAAGTTTATTTCTATAGAAAGTTTCGTCAAAATTTTATTTCTACAGAAAACTTTGTCAAAATTTTATTTCTATAGAAAGTTTTGTCAAAATTTTATTTCTACAGAAAACTTTGTCAAATTTGTATTTCTATAGAAAATTTTGTCAACATTTTATTTCCATAGAAAATTTTGTCAAAATTTTATTTCTACAGAAAATTTTGTCAAATTTGTATTTCTATAGAAAATTTTGTTTCTATAGATTTTATTTCTATAGAAAATTTTGTCAAAATTTTATTTCTATAGAAAATTTTGTCAAAATTTTATTTCTATAGAAAATTTTGTCAAAATTTTATTTCTATTGCATATTTTGTCAAAATTTTATTTCTATAGACAATTTTGTCAAAATTTTATTTCTATAGAAAATTTTTTCAAAATTTTATTTCTATAGAAAATTTTGTCAAAATTTTATTTCTACACAAAATTTTGTCAAAATTTTATTTCTATAGAAAATTTTGTCAAAATTTTATTTCTATAGAAAATTTTTTTCAAAATTTTATTTCTATAGAAAATTTGTCACAAATTTATGTCTATAAAAAATTTTATTTCTATAGAAAATTTTGTCACAATTTTATTTCTATAGAAAATTTTGTCAAAATTTTATTTCTATAGAAAATTTTGTCAAAATTTTATTTCTATAGAAAATTTTGTCAAAATTTTATTTCTATAGAAAATTTTGTCAAAATTTTATTTCTATAGTAAATTTTGTCAAAATTTTATTTCTATTGCATATTTTGTCAAAATTTTATTTCTATAGAAAATTTTGTCAAAATTTTATTTCTATAGCACATTTTGTCAAAATTTTATTTCTTTAGAAAATTTTGTCAAAATTTTATTTCTTTAGAAAATTTTGTCAAAATTTTATTTCTAAAGAAAATTTTGTCAAAATTTTATTTCTATAGAAAAATGTGTCAAAATTTGATTTCTATAGAAAATTTTGACAAAAATTTATTTTTATAGAAAATTTTGTCAAAATTTTATTTCTATAGAAAATTTTGTCAAAATTTTATTTCTATAGAAAATTTTGTCAAAATTTTATTTCTATAGAAAATTTTGACAAAATATGCAATAGAAATAAAATTTTGACAAAATTTTCTACAAACCAGTGACATATATACCAAACTTCTCCGAGAGACTGTCCAAGTCTGACATATACAATAAAGAAAAATATCAACTCGCGTTAAAAACTACAAAACACTGTCAACGGATTATTTAGTAAAACAAAAACAAAAATTAAGAATGAAGACCAACACAACGTAGTATATAAGATAAAATGCAACGGTGACAAATCCAACTTATGCCAAAAGACATATATTGGTACGACAATGACAAAATTAAAAACAAGATTGTCTTCACACAAATCGGATATAAAAACAACAGACAAACCAATGGAACAAAAAACAGCACTTGCGGCCCACTGTACATTGACTGGTCACAAACCTAACTTTAATAACGTAGAAATCCTATGCAAGGAAAACAACTACAGACGAAGATTTACTCTGGAAATGTTACACATAATTAACACTCTCACTAACGAGAGAATAAACTATAAAAAAGATATTGAGAACTGCGCGAGAATATATCGACATACGATACAAAAACACAGGAGAAAGTGATCACCAGTAGAAAACCAGACAGCGAAGTAACAAGACATCGGATAAAATGTAAATGACAATAGTTTGACTTTAATTTGTGAATTTTGTAATTAACTTTTGTTTAATTTTGTAATTTGTAGCCTTGAAAACGGTCTGACGAAGTCAACCGAAATATCGGAAAATAAAAAACTAGAAACCAACAATTTCGAGTTTAATTTATAGACCTACAGCCGAGATTATGAGATAAAAATCATAAAAATTAAAATAAAAGGTCAACAATATCAACAAAAAACATAAAAAAATTGTATTTCTATAGAAAATTTTGTCAAAATTTTATTTCTATAGAAAATTTTGTCAAAATTTTATTTCTATAGAAAATTGTGTCAGAATTGTATTTCTATAGAAAATTTTGTCAAAATTTTATTTCTATAGAAAATTTTGTCAAAATTTTATTTCTGTAGAAAATTTTGTCAAAATTTTATTTCTATAAAAAATTTTGTCAACATTTTATTTCTATAGAAAATTTTGTCAAAATTGTATTTCTGTAGAAAATTGTGTCAGAATTGTATTTCTATAGAAAATGTTGTCAACATTTTATTTCTATAGAAAATTTTGTCAAAATTTTATTTCTTCCAATTGATAATTGTTGATAAAAACGAACTCGAGGTCTGAACAATTATCAATTGGAAAATCTATATACAGGTCGAATATAATAAAAACATCCATAATATAAAATTTTATTTCTATAGAAAATTTTGTCAAAATTTTATTTCTATAGAAAATTTTGTCAACATTTTATTTCTATAAAAATTTTTTCAAAATTTTATTTCTATAGAAAATTTGTCAAAAATTTATTTCTATAGAAAATTTTGTCAAAAGTTTATTTCTATAGAAAGTTTCGTCAAAATTTTATTTCTACAGAAAACTTTGTCAAAATTTTATTTCTATAGAAAGTTTTGTCAAAATTTTATTTCTACAGAAATCTTTGTCAAATTTGTATTTCTATAGAAAATTTTGTCAACATTTTATTTCCATAGAAAATTTTGTCAAAATTTTATTTCTACAGAAAATTTTGTCAAATTTGTATTTCTATAGAAAATTTTGTCCACATTTTATTTCTATAGGAAATTTTGTAAAAATTTTATTTCTATCGAAAATTTTGTCAAAATTTTATTTCTATAGAAAATTTGTCAAAAATTTATTTCTATAGAAAATTTTGTCAAAATTTTATTTCTATAGAAAGTTTTGTCAAGGAGGTAGTCCTCCTATTGGCCCCAAACAAGTGCTTCTTTTTCACGACATGGTTTCCTTGCAGGTGTCCTTTATTCAATTCGGAAAACTTAGGATTTCATAGATATACCCAAAAAGGGATGGGGGTGATCCACTTAAAAAATAAAGTACCATATTGTTGAAGCCTATACTTCCAATTCCAGTCAAGTGGGGATAAAACTAGTTGAATTTTAAAGGTGACTTGCTGAAATTTACAAAAGATTAATAGCTTACTTAAAACGTATAAAAACGCCCGTGTTCTCTCTGATTGTCAATTAAAGCGGAGAAACTATTTTTGTTTAATATTTTAAATATATAACAAAAGATTGGAATGGGAGTACTGCATTTTAAGGAAATCTGAATATTTAAGGTGAAATTACCGCCTATGTTCTTTATGCATTATATATAATTCGGAGAAAATAATAGCTACAAAGAGTCGAACATCGGGAAAGTTCTACACTCCACGTATTTACTATATTTATGTCAAGGACCGCTCTCTACCTTCACTGTGCATTCTAAAGAAATTCATGAAAAAACGAATTACATAAAAAAAGGCAGACACGGCAGATATGTCTTTCCCGGCCATATATCGGAGAGCCACGGAAATAACCACCTGGACGTGGTTCTTTCCTTTTTTTCAATTTACAAGAATATCGGGGAGCTAATGTTAAATTTTGAAAAAAAAAATCGTGCAAAGGGGATATTTATCTCCCCGCAAATATATCGGATATGTTAAATCGGATTTTTTCTAGAGACTACCCTAATTATTCCCTGAAAAGGGAAAACAATTTGAGATCCTTGTCTAGGGATCACCTATTTCACAGGAAATTTAACAGGGAACTTCACAGGAAATTTCAAAGAAAATGGAAAACTCACGTTCATTTTTTGAAAAGTCGTACGAGGGATGCCCCACTCTCCGAGCAGAAATCAAAAAATTAGTTACGTTATTTTGACCTCACTACGGATATCGAAAATTGTAGCAGCGGATATTTGTCTAGAGACCACGCTGTCCAGCGTGTCGGCCAATGGGGGAGATTCTCCTCGCCGCCAAAATACCACAAAATCAAGTACCCATATTAATTTCATAACATCACTCATGTCCTCTGAAAATATCAGGTAAGTTTGAGAAGTTTTATTTTTTCACTATACTTTAAAAAAAAAAATTGGACAAAGAGGAGGTCCACATCTCCGACCACATATAGGAAAAAGTAACAGGTTTTTTCTAGGCTCTCTTCACAATCAGATATCAATATGAAAATATAGATTATGAAATTGGGTCCGTTTTAGAAAATGGACTCTGCTATGTGTGTGTACCCCATGATATCGGATTGACTTGATAGAATTGTTCAACGACCTGGACTGCCCTTAGCTTTTCTCAAACTATAACGTTTGAGAGTTTTTTTATAGGTCTCTAAACTATGCAACAAAAATGTATAGCAAAATTTGGGACATATACGCCAATTGTAACTACGTTTGTTTAAAGGTTTCTAAGTTTTAATTGTAATGTATTTATCATTGATAAGAAATTTACCATTAAATTAGTTATACTACAACTTAGTCGTAGTAGTTAATCTTACAATACATGTATTATAGGCCTTATTAGGTTTCCTATGTATTGATGTTTGAAATAAATTGAAATTGAAACTTTGAAATAAACATTTACCCCCTCGTGTTAAAAAAAAAATGCTTACGATAAACCCTCCAAGATCTCTTCTCGACCAACAATGCCTCATAGATAAAGTACCTAGTTATGTTTCAGACAATCCAATCGCTAAATTTTATCCAAAGTGGAAGTATTTTTAACGTGATATTTCAAATGTCTCACAAAAACTTTAATTTTTTGTGAGTTGTTCCCTTTTAGAGGTTTCCAACTTCTAACGGTCTCACTGAATATCGATTTTCTCATGAAAATTGTTCACTTTTAAGAGTGTGACTCTTTTAACCCCGCTGCAAAAACTCACTTAAAAAATATTTGCTGCTAAAATGACAATCCCAGCCGTAAACGTAAATTTGGTAATTTCTTCATGTCAAAAAAGTTTGAACAAGAACCTCAACTAACTGTCTTTTCACTTACCTTTTCAGGTTTCTTCTTTGAAGGCGGCGATATGATTTTTGCCTCTTCTTCTGAGGCCATTCGATTAAATTTACGAGTCGCCTCTTTAACACTTATGGGATTTGCGGTATCAACATCAGATGATTTGTCCCCAGTACCATTACCGGTATCGGTGGAATCGGTAGCCGATGATCCCGAGGAAAATGAAAAGCGTGGAATATTTTCCTTATTCGACGATTCATCAACCGAGTTTACACGAGATACACTTTTTTCCTTATCGGCTTTCTTCTCCATATTTTCGGTGACTTTATTGTCTGCCGTATCTTCAGGTTTTGCTGTTTCTGGGTCAACATCTTCAGTGGGCCCAGGGACAATTGGAGCCAATGGGGCTAGTGGTGTTCCTTCATACATGGCCAGTGGAACTACAGGGGCAGTTTCTTTTAAAGCCATAGCAGGGCTATTAACCTCTGGTGGTGGTATATATGGTGGAGGCTTACGTAAAGGAGAAGCCATAGCTTCCTCAGTATTTAAGGATAAACCACCTGGACTACCGGGCACACTATCCGACAAGCCTCCAGCTTGGGAAATTGCCTTTTGCACCACATCTTCAGAGGGACATTCGTTTAGATACTTTTTGCGAAGTATCAAATATTTTTGATTGTTTTCATTTTTAATGGTAGCCAAAATATTCACATAAGTCTTGAACTCCTTACGGGCCTCAACTGAAAGAATGCAAAACAAATAGAAAGTATCATCAGAATTAACCAAATTTATCCAGATGAAGCAACAAGTCATATCATCTAGTATTTGCATTTCGTCATGGATATTTCTTGTCGATAAACAAAACAAAATAAGCACCAACGAAACCACGGCGCATGACTCACACATACTTTGGGTATCGGGATGTGTTAGGAAACGTTTGAAATGCTTGACCAAAGAATGGTTGGTCACTTTACAGCCATTGTCTAGCATATATTTGCGAATTTCACTTAAAGACAATTCTTTTGGTCCCTCCATTTTAGTTTTTCGCGAAATTTTCCCGTTTATTTCAATTAAAAACACAAATTGTTTAATAAGAACACAAAATGCACACAACTCAGACGAATAAACAAACCAGAAACTAAACAAACGAACAGCTGTGGCAATGAAATGTCAAAGAAGCCATAAGTAGTGCCAACATTATACTAATTTGTACTCGTTTCAGCGGTTTTTCAGCCAAAGCTATTGTTTATAGAGTTGTCATGTCATGTTTAACGAAACAAGTTGGATATGAGGTGGAAAAGCAAAAGCACATTTGCATGAGTAACATTTCGTAAGTTTTCTAAGATTGTTGTTATACAAAGAAAGAAATTGAATATGTAAAACATTTTACAAGAACATATTATTGAGTGCGAAAATTTTTGTTATTGTTTGCTATTGTTATTGAAACAAAAATTAATAAAAAAAAACTAAAATGGTAAAATATTGCCTTTTGAAGGAAAAGAAAGAGTTGATGGAAAACCAGAAAAAGGAGCCAAAGAATCGAGCCAGTCGACGTCGCCGACTATTTACACCTAGACCTCGCTTTGCGTCGTTTCGTTTTGCGTTGTTTCGAAGTTGCGTTGTTATAGTTGTTATCTATCTCCAATCTTTGCATAATTTGCCACAAAAACTCATACCTCACTTTGCGTCGTTTTTTTTTTTTGGAACGTATCTGCGTCGAAAAGCGAGGTCTAGGTGTACTCACTTTGACTACAATTTAGCTGCCAATGAAACAAAATATATTTAGACATAAGTCGATGCTGAAGTCAAACAGGAAAAGTTCTTATGGATATGGATCATATGGACAATTCTACATCCAAAACCCAATAGAAAACCAGTAAGGAAAGTCTAAAGTCGGGCGGGGCCGACTATATTATACCCTGCACCACTTTGTAGATCTAAATTTTCGATACCATATCACATCCGTCAAATGTGTTGGGGGCTATATATAAAGGTTTGTCCCAAATACATACATTTAAATATCACTCGATCTGGAAGAATTTGATAGACTTCTACAAAATCTATAGACTCAAAATTTAAGTCGGCTAATGCACTAGGGTGGAACACAATGTTAGTAAAAAACAAGTATATACAGCACTAAGTTCGGCCGGGCCGAATCTTAAATACCCACCACCGTGAACCAAATATTAGGGTTTCCTTTGAAATTTCAGGAAGGCTTGAGGACTTGAGGACACTTCCCGAAGATAAATTTAAAGATTTCAACTATGAGGACTATATCAGATTCTGGATTTATAAGAACCATTTTTGTTTGAGTTTTAAAGGAATCATTAACATCTCTTGTAAGTGTGCAAGAAAATTATAAAATAACGTCTTGATTTGAAATCTTAAATCTGTAGAAGTAAAATCTGGAAATTTTACATTGAGTTTCAAGCAATTTTCATGATCAGTGCGCCTTCTACACCCTCAAGAAGTGAAGTCGGTCTATATGGAGTCATTACCAAATGGACCGGAATATTTACAATTTCAGGCAAATCAGATAAAAACTACGGTTTCTAGAAGCACAAGAAGTAAAATCGGGAAATCGGTCTATATGGGGGATATACCAAAATATGGACCGATACTCACCATTTTCGGCACACCTCTTTATGGTCCTAAAATACCTCTAGATTTCAGACAAATTGGATAAAAACTACGGTTTCTATAAACCCAAGACCCCAAATCGGGAGGTCGTTTTATATGGGGACCATACCAAAATATGGACCGATACTCACAATTTTTGGCACACGTATTTGTGGTCCTACAATACCTCTAGATTTCCAATTTCAGGTAAATTGAATAAAAACTGCGTTTTCTATAAGCCCAAGAAGTAAAATCGGGAGATCGGTCTATATGGGGGCTATACCAAAATATGGACCGATACTCACAATTTTTGGCACACGTATTTGCGGTCTTATAATACCTCTAGATTTCCAATTTCAGGTAAATTGAATAAAAACTTCGGATTCTAGAAGCCCAAGAAGTAAAATTGGGAAATCGGTCTATATGGGGGCTATACCAAAACATGGACCGATACTCACCATTTTCGGCACACCTCTTTATGGCCCTAAAATACCTCTAGGTTTCCAATTTCAGACAAATTTGATAAAAACTACGGTTTCTATAAACCCAAGACCCCAAATCGGGAGGTCGTTTTATATGGGGACCATGCCAAAACATGGACCGATACTCACAATTTTTGGCACACGTATTTGTGGTCCTATAATACCTCTTGATTTCCAATTTCAGGTAAATAGAATAAAAACTGCGGTTTCTATAAGCCCAAGAAGTAAAATCGGGAGATCGGTCTATAAGGGGGCTATACCAAAACATGGACCGATACTCACCATTTTTGGCACACCTCTTTATGGTCCTAAAATACCTTTAGATTTCAAATTTCAGGCAAATTGGATAAAAACTACGATTTCTATAAGCCCAAGACCCCAAATCGGGAGGTCGGTTTATATGGGGACTATATCAAAACCTGGACCGATATAGCCCATCTTCGAACTTGACCTGCCTGCAGACAAAAGACGAGTTTGTGCAAAATTTCAACACGATTGCTTCATTATTGAAGACTGTAGCGTGATTACAACAGACAGACAGACAGACAGACAGACAGACAGACAGACGGACAGACGGACATCGTTATATCGTCTTAGAATTTCTCCCTGATCAAGAATATATATACTTTATATAGTCGGAAATCGATATTTCGATGCGTTACAAACGGAATGACAAACTTATTATACCCCCGTCACCATTCTATGGTGGTGGGTATAATAAATATGGGAAACGTTTAAATCTGAAGCAATTTTAAGGAAACTTCGCAAAAGTTTATTTATGATTTATCGCTCGATATATATGTATTAGAAGTTTAGGAAAATTAGACTCATTTTTACAACTTTTCGACTAAGCAGTGGCGATTTTAGAAGGAAAATGTTGGTATTTTGACCATTTTTGTCGAAATCAGAAAAACATATATATGGGAGCTATATCTAAATCTGAACCGATTTCAACCAAATTTGGCACGCATAGCTACAATGCTAATTCTACTCCCTGTGTAAAATTTCAACTAAATCGGAGTTAAAAATTGGCCTCTACGGTCATATGAGTGTAAATCGGGCGTAAGCTATATATGGGAGATATATCTAAATCGAGACTCATAAAATATTCGGATGTACGGAATTTGAGGAAGATCGGTTGATATACACGCCAATTATGACCAGATCGGTGAAAAATATATATGGCAGCTATATCTAAATCTGAACCGATTTTTTCCAAAATCAATAGGGATCGTCTTTGAGCCGAAACAGGACCCTATACCAAATTTTAGGACAATCGGACTAAAACTGCGAGCTGTACTTTGCACACAAAAATACATCAACAGACAGACAGACAGACAGACGGACAGACAGACGGACATCGCTAAATCGACTCAGAATTTAATTCTAAGACGATCGGTATACTAAACGATGGGTCTCAGACTTTTCCGTCTTGGCGTTACATACAAATGCACAAACTTATTATACCCTGTACCACAGTAGTGGTGAAGGGTATAAATATGCTACAACGGCAAAAAGTCGGCTGAAAAAGGCTAAGTAGTCATTGTTTGCTAAAATAGCAAACACTGTCTGCAACTATTTAAACTCGCTTATATTAAAACATATAATCCAGCGGCTATCTTGACAGAATAAAGATAATATATTTTGTATTTATTCAAAAATTTGAATTTATCTAAACTTAAGAAAAAAGATTACATTTAGAAGCTTTTAAGAATGTTAGAGGGCTGGAATATATGTAAAAAAAACAAAAACTATTTTTCGTTCTTCAAAATCGTTTGCATAGTATTTTAGAACCTAATCATTTTACAAATTGTGTATCTGGCAAGAGCAGATACCAGGGATGGAAAATACAATTTTTAAGAAAGTACAAAAAG
This sequence comes from Haematobia irritans, assembly GCF_050003625.1. NCBI lineage: Eukaryota > Metazoa > Arthropoda > Insecta > Diptera > Muscidae > Haematobia > Haematobia irritans. The sequence continues at coordinate 170,104,024 of NC_134400.1, forward strand.
GTATTTTGTTGAGCGAAAAAGTACTTTTCACTAATTTTCAACAAAAATTCCACTGGAAGATTATTGTCAACAGCTCCTTTAGACTAGATTTTAAAGAAAATAAAATTGTGTCTCTCAACTCCTCAATTTTAAATGCCGTAGTATTGTAATCACTGTAGCCGCAGTTGTACTTCGTGGTACCTCATAAATTTTCTGTAGATAAATAAAAATGCATTTTTGACAAAATTTTCTAAAGAAATAAAATTTTAACAACTTTTTCTAAAGAAGTAAAATTTTTACCAAATTTTCTAATGAAATATAATTTTGACAAAATTTTCTAATGAAATAAAATTTTGACAAAATTTTCTAAAGAAATAACATTTTGACAAAATTTTCTAAAGAAATAAAATTTTGACAAAATTTTCTAATGAAATAAAATTTTGATAAAATTTTCTATAAAACTAGAATTTTGACAAGATTTTCTATAGAAATAAAATTTTTACAATATTTTCTATGGAAGTAGAATTTTTACAAAATTTTCCATAGAAATAAAATTTTGACAAAATTTTCTATAGAAATAAAATATTTACAAAAATTTTCTATAGAAATAAAAGTTTGATAAAATATTCTATAGAAATAATATGTTCTACCCAAATAAAATTTTGACAATATTTTCAACATATATACATTTTTAAAAACTTTTCTTAAGAAATACAATTTTGACAAAGTTTTCTATAGAAATAAAATTTTGACATCATTTTCAATAGAAATAAAATTTTGGAAAAATTGTTTATAAAAATAAAATTTTGATAAGTTTTTCTATAGAAATAAAGCTTTGACAAAATATTCTATAGAAATAAAATTTTGACAAATGTTTCTATAGAAATAAAAATAAAATTTTGACAAAATTTTCCAAAAGAAAACATTGTGGCAAAATTATCTGTAAAAATAAAATTTTGAAGAAATAAAAGAAATAAACTTTCTGAAGAAAAAAATTTTTGCAAAATAATATTTTTTTGGTAAGATTTTCTCCAAACGTTGGTACATTATTTTTGTCTCAAGTTTCGATCGTGATTGTAATGGTACGCATTATTTTAATACGCGATCGATAACTTCTTATCTAGAAAGTGTTCGTGTGCAAGCGTAATATAGAAACACATGATTTCTTCGACTAAAACAACATTCTTGAAATTCAAAAAAAAAAAAACGTGTTTTTAACTATGGCTTTTCCAAAATCGAGATTTTCTACCCGAATGAAATTGTCTGTTTTCCCAAATTTGTAAAACACTATTAGCAAATAAGTTTGTTAAAGATTTTTCAAAATATTAAAATACTTTGTCAAAACTATTGTAGCATAAATCTGATATCGGCTTAAATATATCTACACAAAATGTATTAAATCCTTCGCGGGGGTACTACGGTATTGACCAGGGTGAAAAAGTATTGAAAAAAGTACTAAAGTACTGGATTTTCCATCCCTGCCAGATACCGACTGCGGTTTTTGCTGATCCTTTTCTGTTTAACCGACTTTTTAAGTATAATAAAATGATGGTTTGTTATACAAAAACACATCGTCAATACTGTTTCTATTAGAATGTTTATAATATAGTTTAATTAATTGATTGTTGATTTAATTAATTGATCAACATTTTAAATGGTATAATTAATATTTTATTTTGCATAGATATTTGGAATTATCATGACTGTGGAATTGGTAAAATGTCTTTAACGAAGTTCTATACAGACACAATTGAAACAAGTAAGGAAAGTCTAAAGTCGGGCGGGGCCGACTATATTATACCCTGCACCACTTTGTAGATCTAAATTTTCGATACCATATCACATCCGTCAAATGTGTTGGGGGCTATATAAAAAGGTTTGTCCCAAATACATACATTTAAATATCACTCGATTTGGACAGAATTTGATAGACTTCTACAAAATCTGTAGACTCAAAATTTAAGTTGGCTAATGCACTAGGGTGGAACACAATTTTAGTAAAAAAAAATACGGGAAACATTTAAATCTGAAGCAATTTTAAGGAAACTTCGCAAAAGTTTATTTATGATTTATCGCTCGATATATATGTATTAGAAGTTTAGGAAAATTAGAGTAATTTTTACAACTTTTCGACTAAGCAGTGGCGATTTTACAAGGAAAATGTTGGTCGAAATCAGAAAAACATATATATGGGAGCTAAATCTAAATCTGAACCGATGTCAACCAAATTTGGCACGCATAGCTACAATGCTAATTCTACTCCCTGTGCAAAATTTCAACTAAATCGGAGTTAAAAATTGGCCTCTGTGGTCATATGAGTGTAAATCGGGCGAAAGCTATATATGGGAGCTATATCTAAATCTGAACCGATTTCAACCAAATTTGGCACGCATAGCTACAATGCTAATTATACTCCCTGTGCAAAATTGGCCTCTGTGGTCTGAGTGTAAATCGGGCGAAAGCTATATATGTGAGCTATATCTAAATCTGAACCGATTTCAACCAAATTTGTCATGCATAGCTACAATGCTAATTCTACTCCCTGTGCAAAATTTCAACTAAATCGGAGCAAAAAATTGGCCTCTGTGGGCAAATGAGTGTAAATCGGGCGAACGCTATATATGGGAGCTATATCTAAATCTGAACCGATTTGGCTGATATTTTGCAAGTTATTCGAGACACATAAAATATTCAGATGTACGGAATTTGAGGAAGATCGGTTGATATACACGCCAATTATGACCAGATCGGTGAAAAATATATATGGCAGCTATATCTAAATCTGAACCGATTTTTTCCAAAATCAATAGGGATCGTCTTTGAGCTGAAACAGGACCCTATACCAAATTTTAGGACAATCGGACTAAAACTTCGAGCTGTACTTTGCACACAAAAATACATCAACAGACAGACAGACGGACAGACAGACGGACATCGCTAAATCGACTCAGAATTTAATTCTAAGACGATCGGTATACTAAATGATGGGTCTCAGACTTTTCCTTCTTGGCGTTACATACAAATGCACAAACTTATTATACCCTGTACCACAGTAGTGGTGAAGGGTATAAAAACTAAAGTTTTAGAAAATTATAAACTTAATTTAATAGAAATAAAATTTTGAAAATATGAAAATTTTCTATATTAATAAAATTTTGAGAAAATTTTCTATGGAAATAATATTTGGACAAAATTTTCATAGAAATAAAAATTTGACAAAATTTTCTATAGAAATAAAATTTTGACCAAATTTTCTATATTAATAAAATTTTGAGAAAATTTTCTATAGAAATAAAATCTTGACAAAATTTCATAGGAATAACATTTTGACAAAATTTTCGTAGAAATAAAATTTTGACAAAATTTTCATGGAAATAAAATTTGGTCAAAATTTTCATAGAAATTAAAATTTGACAAAATTTTCTATAGAACTAAAATTTAAAACAAATAAATTTGACAAACATTCTTTTCCTCTGTTGGTTAAGCTACACTTGTAGTTTAGTCAATGTATGGTTTTAAGCTGCAATAAAAACAACAACAATGCTTAAAAACTTTCTATAGAAATATAATTTTGACAAAATTTTCCATAGAAAAAACATTTTGAGAAATTTTTCTATAGAAGTAAAATTTTGAAAAAAAAAATTCTATAGAAATAAAATCTGGACTAAATTTCATAGGAATAACATTTCTACAAAATTTTCATAGAAATAAAATTTTGACAAAATTTTCGATAGAAATAACATTTTGACAAACTTCAAAGAAATGTGTTTTTATTTAATTTGGTATATGTGTGGTAAAATTTTCTTCAAATTTTGGTAGATTATTTTTGGCACGATTGATTACCGTGATGGGCTATATCGGACAACTTTTATGGGTCATAGGTTCAATCCCAGTTTCTACCAAACGCAAATAAAATTGTGATAAAATTTTCTATAGAAAAAAATTTTCATAGAAATAAAATTTTGACAAAAATTTTTTATATAAATACAATTTTGACAAAATTTTCTATATAAATAAAATTTTGACAAACTTCACAAAATGTTCGGACTCGGCTATAAAAAGGATGCCCATGCCATTGAGCTAAACATAGAATAGGGCAGCTTTCATTGACAAGTATAAGTTCACCACATGTGGCAAAACGATTCCGATCACAAATTACCCCAAGATTCTCAGAGTCACATTCAACAGCCTGTTCAAGTGGTCTGCTAGATCAGACTGATCTCGACAGGAGTCATGTGGATACTGTAGCTGCAGCGGTGAGGAGCTACAACATTAAGCCTGTTCGCGGAGTCCGACCACCGCTCATAGCACCGGAGGAAAAATACCTTCTACGGCAGACTAGGGTAGTTTTGGCTCAACTAAGATCATGCACTTGCAGATCAAAGATCCATGCAAACATTGGTCTATATCGGTCCAAAATTATACATAGCCCACCATAAAGCGATCCGCAGAAATGACTTCCGGAGCGCCTTCACATATGAATCAAACTGTTTTTCATATGTTTCGGTGTAAAAATTATATGTTGGGAACTCAAACTTTTAGCACATTATTTTTAAGTGCAAGCATATAATGTTCATAAAATAGTATAACAGTTTGGGTCGTATATGTTAATATTCTAGAACATATTATGTTTGGGACACACATATATATAATGTCTCTGGATTCAAACATGCTTTAATTTAGAAATTTCGTATAAACATATATATGTTTAGAAACGCCAGATAGAGAGAGAGAGAGAGAGAGAGCGAGAGAGAATGGACTAAAAAGATAAAGATGGCGACGGAGATAGATAACGAAAGAAATGTATAGGTATAATTATAATTATTTATATCGCCCATGGAAACCGACCCCCAGATTTTACTTTCATAGCCCCTTGGAGGGGTACACTGTACAAAAAGCATGCCCGATTCCGAATATTTTGTCTTTACATTAATGATTTTGACATTGATTCCGAAAAATGTTTCCAATTAAATGTTTAATTGAATTTTAAAAAATATTCAGTTTAAAAAATAATTGCTTTAACAATTTTTTAATTGAAACAAAAATAAAACACAAAAATTTGTTGCATCAATTAATTTTTAATTGGCTTTGGTGATTGATACTATCATTTCTGTGATTGAAGACATTTCAATTAAAAATTAATTGTATCAATTCCATGCAGGTTATATAGTAGACAAAATAAAGGTCGATTAAAAACCTATATATTCAGTTCTGGACCGGTATATATAGGGAAGAAATAATTACGAACCGATATGAACTTTTGTGCTGTAATTATAGAGCCCGAATTGAAATAAGAGGGTCGCTTTATATGGGGCTATATACAATTATGAACACGAGTCCACCAAAAATGGCAGATTCTGTACTGTTTGTTAGATTGGTAGAAATAACATTTTGAAAAAATTTCTACAGAAATAAAATTCTGAAATAAGATTCTAAGAAATAAAATTTTGACAAAATTTTCTATAGAAATAAATTTTTGACAAAATTTTGTGTAGAAATTATATTTTGAAAAAAATTCCTAAAGATATTAAATTTTAACAAAATTTGCTATAGAAATAAAATTTTGACAAAATTTTCTATAGACATATAAAATTTTCTATGACAATAAAATTTTGGTAGATTAGTTTTGGCTCGAGTGGCATTCGTGATTTTTCTGTGATTGGGGATCGGTTTATTTGGGGGCTATATATAATATAGATCGATACGGACCAATTTTGGCATGGTTGTTATCGGCCATACACTAGCGAAATGTACCAAATTTCAACCGGATCGGATGAATTTTGCTCCTTCAAGAGGGTCCGGAGGTCAAATCTGGGGATCGGTTGATATGGGGGACATATATAATTATGAACCGATATGGACCAATTTTTGCATGGTTGTTAGAGACCATATATTAACACCACGTACTAAGTTTCAACCGGATCGGATCTGGGGAACGGTTTATATAAGGGCTATATATAATTATTGCCCGATATACCAACACCAAGTTCCTAATTTAAGCCGGATCGGATGAAATTAGCTTCTCTTAGAGGATCCGCAAGTAAAATCTGGGGTTTGGTTTTATATGGGGGCTATATATAATTATGGACCGTTGTGGACCAATTTTTGCATGGTTTTTAGAGACTATATACCAACACCAAGTTCCAAATTTAAGCCGGATCGGATGAAATTTACTTCTCTTAGAGGCTCCGCAAGTCAAATCTGGGGATCGGTTTATATTGGGGCTATATATAATTATGGACCGATGTGGACCAACTTTGGCATGGTTGTTAGAGACCATATACCAACGCCATGTTCCAAATTTCAGCCAGATCGGATGAAATATGCTTCTCTTAGAGGTTCCGTTTATATGGGGGATATACGTAAAAGTGAACCGATATGGCCATACCATCCGACCTAAATCAATACTACTTATGCCAAGTTTCAAGTCGATAGGTTGTTTTGTTCGGAAGTTAGCGTGATTTCAACAGACGGACATGCTTAGATCGACTCAGAATTTCACTACGACCCAGAATATATATACTTTCGGGGGTCTTAGAGCAATATTTCGATGTGTTACAAACGGAATGACAAAGTTAATATACCCCCCATCCTATGGTGGAGGGTATAAGAATGTTGAAGGAAAGGTTATTAACATTCTTGTTATTAACATTGCATGATTTTTAAGAAATTTGTCCTTAATATTATGTATATTGCGCATCCTAAAATTTAGGTTGGGTAATCTTTAATACCACGTTAATATTTTGTTCTGTGTAGCTCATAAAATTCAAAACTATATAGAAAAGATTTTCACTGTGAAATAGGCTTAATCTGTTAATACTTCAAACGAAGGATATATGGTCTTGCCGTTTTACCCATCTAATCATCCACATTTGATATCTTTATACCATTTTTATTGAAATGACAAGAAACAATGAAACCAACTGAAATGAACATCGAAATGGCCAACAACAAATCAAGTTGTGCTTTAGGCCCATCCATTCATATCATGATGCTCACTATGCAAGGAGTATACAAATGCATGTGCATTTGGAAGTCATTGCAGAATAATGCAATAATTCATTTGCATAGCTCGGCTGGACTTGGCTACCAAACCACCATTATGCCTTGACAACACACAAAAAGGATACTAGAAGAGATTTGTCTTTGTCCTTCATTTGGGCAAATGTTTGTGATTTAAGTGTGTGCATGTGTGTGTCCACTTATCAATGGTCCATAGCAATGGTAAGTGATGCAGAGCAAACAAAATACTGATACCACATGAATAGAAGTGGTGCATCGTTCTATTATCGGGTATGTAGATGAAAGGTGGAGGTGGAGAGTACAATGGTTATGGCATTGACAAGAAGTTTTCTACGATGCTGGAAAATATGTGTCGAGGTATGATGATGACAACCAAAGAACGCCTGACATTTTTGTAACAACTTGAAATGCAACTGAAAGATACAATCACCACCAATGCACACCATACCCAATGCATTCATTAGATGAATGGCAATGACGAATATATCCAAACCATTAGGATGAGAATATAGCAGAGATGTACAAACTAGAGACTGTAATGAGGATTAGTATTGAATTTTCGACAACTCGAGCCAAAAAATAATCTACTAAAATTTGGAGACAATTTTATCAAAAAACAAGTATATACAGCACTAAGTTCGGCCGGGCCGAATCTTAAATACCCACCACCGTGAACCAAATATTAGGGTTTCCTTTGAAATTTCAGGAAGGCTTGAGGACTTGAGGACACTTCCCGAAGATAAATTTAAAGATTTCAACTATGAGGACTATATCAGATTCTGGATTTATAAGAACCATTTTTGTTTGAGTTTTAAAGGAATCATTAACATCTCTTGTAAGTGTGCAAGAAAATTATAAAATAACGTCTTGATTTGAAATCTTAAATCTGTAGAAGTAAAATCTGGAAATTTTACATTGAGTTTCAAGCAATTTTCATGATCAGTGCGCCTTCTACACCCTCAAGAAGTGAAGTCGGTCTATATGGAGTCATTACCAAATGGACCGGAATATTTACAATTTCAGGCAAATCAGATAAAAACTACGGTTTCTAGAAGCACAAGAAGTAAAATCGGGAAATCGGTCTATATGGGGGATATACCAAAATATGGACCGATACTCACCATTTTCGGCACACCTCTTTATGGTCCTAAAATACCTCTAGATTTCCAATTTCAGACAAATTGGATAAAAACTACGGTTTCTATAAACCCAAGACCCCAAATCGGGAGGTCGTTTTATATGGGGACCATACCAAAATATGGACCGATACTCACAATTTTTGGCACACGTATTTGTGGTCCTACAATACCTCTAGATTTCCAATTTCAGGTAAATTGAATAAAAACTGCGTTTTCTATAAGCCCAAGAAGTAAAATCGGGAGATCGGTCTATATGGGGGCTATACCAAAATATGGACCGATACTCACAATTTTTGGCACACGTATTTGCGGTCTTATAATACCTCTAGATTTCCAATTTCAGGTAAATTGAATAAAAACTTCGGATTCTAGAAGCCCAAGAAGTAAAATTGGGAAATCGGTCTATATGGGGGCTATACCAAAACATGGACCGATACTCACCATTTTCGGCACACCTCTTTATGGCCCTAAAATACCTCTAGGTTTCCAATTTCAGACAAATTTGATAAAAACTACGGTTTCTATAAACCCAAGACCCCAAATCGGGAGGTCGTTTTATATGGGGACCATGCCAAAACATGGACCGATACTCACAATTTTTGGCACACGTATTTGTGGTCCTATAATACCTCTTGATTTCCAATTTCAGGTAAATAGAATAAAAACTGCGGTTTCTATAAGCCCAAGAAGTAAAATCGGGAGATCGGTCTATAAGGGGGCTATACCAAAACATGGACCGATACTCACCATTTTTGGCACACCTCTTTATGGTCCTAAAATACCTTTAGATTTCAAATTTCAGGCAAATTGGATAAAAACTACGATTTCTATAAGCCCAAGACCCCAAATCGGGAGGTCGGTTTATATGGGGACTATATCAAAACCTGGACCGATATAGCCCATCTTCGAACTTGACCTGCCTGCAGACAAAAGACGAGTTTGTGCAAAATTTCAACACGATTGCTTCATTATTGAAGACTGTAGCGTGATTACAACAGACAGACAGACAGACAGACAGACAGACAGACGGACAGACGGACATCGTTATATCGTCTTAGAATTTCTCCCTGATCAAGAATATATATACTTTATATAGTCGGAAATCGATATTTCGATGCGTTACAAACGGAATGACAAACTTATTATACCCCCGTCACCATTCTATGGTGGTGGGTATAAAAAAGTAAGGAAAGTCTAAAGTCGGGCGGGGCCGACTATATTATACCCTGTACCATTTTGTAAATCTAAATTTTCGATACCATCTCACATCCGTCAAAAGTGTTTGGTGCTATATATAAAGGTTTGTCCCAAATACGTACACAGATAAAAATAAGTTTGAGAACCAATAACTTTTGTTGGAAAACCAATAACAAAATTTGTTAATTTTCCTGCAACAAACTAATTTGTACTTTTAATAACCATTATTACAAAAAAGTTGTTAGCAATCGTCACCATCAGAAGGCAACAAATAATTTGTGTTCTCAATAACATAATTTGTAAGTAATTTGTTGAGTATCCAACAGTACAAAATATTTGTTGTTGAACGTTACGTTTAATCCTCAACAAATATTTTTGAATTTGAACGAAAAAATTTGATTGTGGTTTGTTGGAGTTTATCAATGACCTGTAACAAATTTATTGGTGTATTGATAAAAAATTAAATTGAAATTAAAGTTGACAGAATTTTGCTATGAATTGCACCAAAATTGCAAAATTGCCGGAACAATTTTGGAGATATTTTGTTAAGTACACACAGAGAAGGAATATGACCGAAATGTTATTTTTGGACGGGGAACATGTAACATTTTTGTGTCGAAAATCCTATTCAGTTTTGTAAATGTTTGACAATTTTAAATTTGAGTAGTCCCGGGTCTAGCAAGCATTTTGACAACTTTTTTCCCAGTGCTATATATTCTAGTTAATTAGAATTGTAATAACTCTAATCCCGATATTAATATGGTTTTATTATTTATCTCATACAAAAACACATTTAAGAAACTACCATATTGAAAAATATACAAATAATATATAAAATATATAAATATAGCTTTCGTACATATTCTCAGCGATGTGTGCGTAACCAGACTTGTATTTTTGTTTTCATATCGCTAGCAGTCAACTATTTTCGCAACAAAGCAATTTGTTGAAAATTCAGAATATTTCTATTATTTCCTCTGTGAAGCATCTACAAACACATTTCAACAACAAATGCCTCATGTTCAATAGACAAATTTGTTGAGCATAAGCAGATTCTACATACAAATAAAGTTGTTAATATTTATTTGCAGTTATTTTTTTGTGTGTACATTTAAATATCACTCGATCTGGACAGAATTTGATAGACTTCTACAAAATCTATAAACTCAAAATTTAAGTCGGCTAATGCACTAAGGTGGAACACAATGTTAGTAAAAAAACAAGTATATACGGCCGTAAGATCAGCCAGGCCGAATCTTATGTACCCTCCACCATGGATTGCGTAGAAAATTCTACGAAAGACTGTCATCTACGATCGAATTACTTGGGTTGTGGTATCTTAAAACTTCTTGAATTTACTAAATTGTGAGTTAGTCTATACGTGGTATATATTAGACAAAAAAGTTATGTATAGGTAAGTCTACAAATAATTACGAATCGACATGGACTTTTGCACGGTACGTAGAGAGCCAGAATTGAAATATGGGTTCGCTTATATGGGTGTTATATACAATTATGAACTTGATATGCACCAATTTTTGTGTGATTGGGGATCGATTTATCTGAGGGCTATATATAACTTTAGACCGATATCGACCTAGTTAGGCATGGTTGCTAACGGCCATATACTAGCACAATGTACCAAATTTCAACTGACTCGGATGAAATTTGCTCCTCCAAGAGGTTCCAAAACAAAATCTAGGGATTGGTTTATATTGGGGCTATATATAATTATGGACTGATATGGACCAATTTTGGCATGGTTGTTAAATATCATATACTACCACCACGTACCAAATTTCAACCAGATCGGATGAATTTTGCTTCTCCAAAGGCACCGGAGGTCAAATCTGGGGATCAGTTTATATGGGAGCTGTATATAATTATGGACTGATATGAGCCAATTCCTGCATGGTTGTTGGATACCATATACTAACATCACGTACCAAATTTCAACCGAATCGGATGAAATTTGCTCTTCCAAGGGGCTCCGGAGGTCAAATCTGGGGATCGGTTTATATGGGGCCTATAAACTTTCGCTTTCGACCAATTATTGCAATGGTGTTTGACGTCATATATGAACACCACGTACCAAATTTCAACTGAATCAGATGAATTTTGGTCTTCCAAGAGGCTCCGGAGGTCAAATCTGTTGATCGGTTTATATGGGGGCTATATATAATTATGGACCGATGTGGACCAATTTTTGCATGGTTGGTGGAGACCATATACTAACACCATGTACCAAATTTCAGCCGGATCGGATGAAATTTGCTTGTCTTAGAGGTTCCGCAAGCCAAATCGGGGGATCGGTTTATATGGGGGCTATATGTAATTATGGACCGATGTAGATCAATTTTCGCATGGTTGTTAGAGACCATATATTAACACTATGTACCAAATTTCAGCCGGATTTGATGAAATTTGTTTCTCTTAGAGGCTCCGCAAGCCAAATCTGGGGATCGGTTTATATGGGGGCTATATATAATTATGGACCGATGTGAACCATTTTTTGCATGGTTGTTAGAGGCCATATACTAACACCATGTACCAAATTTCAGCCGGATCGAATGAAATTTGCTTCTCTTAGAGCAATCGCAAGCCAAATTTGGGAGTCCGTTCATATGGGGGCTATACGTAAAAGTGAACCGATATGGCCCATTTGCAACACCATCCGACCTACATCAATAACAACTACTTGTGCCAAGTTTCAAGTCGATAGCTTGTTTCGTTCGGAAGTTAGCTTGACGGAAGGACAGACGGACGAACATGCTCAGATCGACTCAGAATTTCACCAAGACCCAGAATATATATATACTTTATAGGGTCTTAGAGCAATATTTCTATGTGTTACAAACGGAATGAAAAAATTAATATACCCCCATCCTATGGTGGAGGGTATAATATGGGAAACATTTAAATCTGAAGCAATTTTAAGGAAACTTCGCAACTTTTCCACTAAGCAGTGGCGATTTTACAAGGAAAATGTTGGTATTTTGACCATTTGTGTCGAAATCAGAAAAACATATATATGGGAGCTATATCTAAATCTGAACCGATTTCAACCAAATTTGGCACGCATAGCTACAATGGTAATTCTACTCCCTGTGCAAAATTTCAACTAAATCGGAACAAAATATTGGCCTCTGTGGTCATATGAGTGTAAATAGGGCGAAAGCTATATATGGGAGATATATCGAAATCTGAACCGATTTCAATAAAATTTGGCACACTTGACTACACTACTAATTGTACTCCTAGTGCAAAATTTCAACCAAATTGGGGTAAAACTTTGGCTTCTGGGACCGGTTGTTATTTGTCCATATCGGGCGAAAGATATATGGGAGCTATATCTAAATCTGAACCGATTTCAATAAAATTTGGCACACTTGACTATAGTACAAATTGTTCTTCTGGTGCAAAATTTTAAGTAAATTAGGGTAAAACTCTGGCTTCTGGGGCCATGTAAGTCCATATCGGGCGAAATATATATGTGGGAGCTATATCTAAATCTGAACCGATTTCTTCCAAAATCAATAGGGTTCTATCCTGAGCCAAAAACACATACTTGACAAAAACACATTTGATGTCGATTTGACTAAAACTGCGACCTAGACTTTGATAACAAAAATGTGTTCACGGGCAGACGGACATGGCTATATCGACTCAGGAGCCCACCCTGAGCATTTTTGCCAAAGACACCATGTGTCTATCTCGTCTCCTTCTGGGTGTTGCAAATATATGCACTAACTTATAATACCCTGTTCCACAGTGTAGCGTAGGGTATAACTACCAAAAAAATATTATTTGACAAAAGTTCTATTTTTATAGAAAAATTTTGTAAAATTGTTTATTTCTATAGAAAATTTTGTAAAATTTTTTATTTCTATAGAAAATTTTGTTGTTGTTTTTATTGCAGCTTAAAACCATACATTGACTAAACTACAAGTGTAGCTTAACCAACAGAGGAAAAGAATGTTTGTCAAATTTGGATGGACGTACGTTTCGGAATTACCACATTCCTCATCAGCATCCTCTACTTGCAGCAAAAAAAAAAATTGTCAAAATTTTATTTCCATGGGATTTGTAAAGTACCTCTCAGTTGGTGAGAAACATTTTGCAAATTCTACCAAAACATCAAGAATTCTACCAATTTATCAAACAATAAAAAATCTACTCGTTGTGATAGAATTCTGCCAACTGTGGCAAGCGTGCTTCTGAGTCGATCTAGCCCTTGGTGCCCAGTTGAGTCGGTATAGTCCTTGGGAGCCACCGTGGTGCAATTAACATGCCGATCTTGCAAAATTTTATTTCTATAGAAAATTTTGTCCTGGTAGATTTTGACATAGAATTTCCAGGAATAAAATTTTAATAAAATTTTCTATAGAAATAAAAAAAAAATTAGAAAAAATTAAAGAAAAATGCGGAGTCAAGGGTGAAATATGTTATTAGGTTAGGTGGCAGCCCGATGTATCAGGCGCACTTAGACTATTCAGTCCATTGTGATACCACATTGGTGAACTTCTCTCTTATCACTGAGTGTTGCCCGATTCCATGTTAAGCTCAATGACAAGGGACCTCCTTTTTATAGCCGAGTCCGAACGGCGTTCCACATTGCAGTGAAAAACCACTTAGAGAAGTTTTGAAACCCTCAGATATGTCACCAGCATTACTGAGGTGGGATAATCCACCGCTGAAAAACTTTTTGGTGTTCGGTCGAAGCAGGAATCGAACCCACGACCTTGTGTATGCAAGGCGGGTATGCTAACCATTGCACCACGGTGACTCCCTGTTATTCTATACGGTTTCATTTGATTTCATTTGCCAATCCGTTTGTGAACTATTGAAATATCGATTTCATAAAATCTTTTTAATTAGAGTGAAATTTCAAATTGCCTTGAGCATTTGAAATCGAATACTGCCGCGCCGCATAAGTGGCTCCTCTGGAAATTCAATGCCAAAATATACCATTGACAGATTCTCAACATTTAAAATAAACAAAACGGTTTGGACTACTCCCCCAAATAGAAATGGATTTAATATGTCTTTCGAAGTGTTACACCAAATGCAGATATTGAAGTCCAGCAAATTTGTGGATATTGCAACAATATTGCAATATACATATAAATAAATCCTCGTACATTATATGGAAACAATCATAGAATCGACTAATATTGGTTTAAATCTTTATGTAGATTCATCTATACCAGTGTTGCCAGGTGATTTTTGCTTCTTCCCCCCAAATCTTAAGAAAAAACGCCTAAATTGGTCTAAGCTTTTTTCAAAAACTCCCAAAAAATTTCAGAATATAAAAGTACAAAAAGTGGTCCCAAAATTACGTGAAAAAAAATCCTCTAGTGATACACTTTAAATATTAAATTTAACACAAATATATATCCTGAAAGAAGAGTTCTTTCCTGAGAAACGAAATTTTAGAAAAACTAAGTTTTCTTTTGATGCAATTTTTTTTTTCATTTGAAGTAAATAAAAAATAAAATTTGCTATTTAAGAAAATACTTTAAATCAAAAGAGATTTTCGTTTGTTTAAAATTTCATCCCTGAGGAAATTATTTTTTCTATGGATGTAATAATACAATATGTATATCAATTTTAAAAGCGGGCTAACTCTTAAAAAGCTTTCAGCTGCTAAGTTAAAATACGATTGTTTTTAATTTTGTCAAATATTAAAAATGCCCTTTCAACAGAAGAGTTTAAAAAAGATAACGAAAATAATGCTATTGGATACTTGTTTGTATTAGGGATCTTCTTGTTGACTTTCCGCATCTTTTTTCTCATAACTCATGCTAGAATTGTTCCCAATTTGCTTGAGAATTGCACCACTTTATAAGGTCTGAAATAATTTTTTACCCCTAAAAATCCCCCCAAATAAATTTTACCCCTAAAAAAACCCCTAAACGTGAAAAAACCCCCTAAATTTGGGGGTAAAACCCCTAACCTGGCCACACTGATCTATGCATCTATTCATTGCAATGATGTTGGCAATGTTGATGAATGGTACATCTTCCTTTTAACTAAAGTCAATAACCGCTATCTATCAGGGATGCAAAATGCAGTACTATAGTACTTTTTTCAATACTTTTTCACCCCGGTCAGTACCGTATTACCCCCGCGAATGATTTAGTACCTTTTGTGTAGACATTTTTGAGTCGATATCAGATTTATGGTACAATAGCTTTGACCAAATATTTTGATATTTTGAGAAAGTCTTTATCAACCTTATTTGCTAATAGTCTTTTACAAATATGGCAAAACAAACATGTTCATGTGGGAAGAAAATCTCGATTTTGTAAAATACATAGTCAAAAACCGGATTTTATTGAACTTCAAGAATGTTTTAGTCGAAAAAAGAATGTGATTCTTTATTATCGATTTTTTATTTCGGTAGAAAATGTTGTCAAAATTTTATTTCTATATAGAATTTTTGTAAAATTTTATTTTTATAGAAAATTTTGTCAAAAATGTATTCCAATTGAAAATTTTGTACAAATTTTATTTCTATAGGAAATTTTTGCAAAATTTTATTTCTATAGAAAAAATTTTGCAACTACAGTTTTTTTTTTTTGCAAAATTTTATTTATATAGAAAATTTTGTCAAAATTTTATTTTCTTTAAAATTTTGTCAAAATTTTATTTTCTTTAAAATTTAGTCTCTTGACAATAATTTTTCAGTGAAATTTAGTAAAAAGTACCTTTCCGCTCAAAAAATACCTTTTTTGTACTTTCTTAAAAATTGTATTTTCCATCCCTGCTGTCTATGGCTATAGATATTGAAATTAATACTGTTTTGACTTATGTCCAACCGAATGGTTATAAAGAGCTGAGAATCTGGGATGGAGTGGGCGACCATTGATTCTACGAAAATAAAAATACTCGAAGTGAGACGTAATTTGAAGTTTGTGGTAGTTGCTGAAGCGTTTATTAATCCTTCTATACACCCTCAAAACAAATCGCTTCTCGCAAATATGTTACACCCCAAACACATTTTGCTTCAAGCATATATATTTTCAGGATTGGTCCAAACAAAATATTGTTTGTATTATTCAAACATATAATGTTCCACCTTAGGACATACACTGGTAGTAAAAAATTTTAATGAAAATTTCTTTGTGTGGATATACTTTTAAGGCGCCAATTGGTTACTTCCATTATATTACTTGCAGCATACTCTCTAGGTCTCTCTTTCTAAACACATATATGTTTATAGGCTATTTCCCAATTAATATAAATTTGCATCTAAGCATATTATATTTACAAACATTTTATGTCCCCAACATAATATGTTCTAACATATTAACATATATGTCCCAAACATGTTATGCTAGTTTATGAACATTATATGCTTGCACTTAAAAATATTGTGTTAAAAAATTTGAGTTTCAAACATATAAATTTTACACCCAAACATATGAAAAACAGTCTTTTTCGTCCGTGTACAGAAACAAAAATACTTTCCTAGAAAATTTTAGAAATTCTCCTTTTGGACTTTTATTGCAGATACCGGAATCGGCTTAAGAGGACCATCCGTAGAGAAAGGGCTAGGCATTTCCAGAATTTTTTTACTAGCTGTTCGGCAAGGTAAATGTGGTAGTCGTGGGAGATATGACATTGACCCAGATGGGTGCAACGATAAATTTGTGTTACCGCCGATAAAGGGTGATACGGTCAAAATTTGGTCAATATAAACTTGACGTATTTCTTTCAATTTTGCATTTAAAAAACCTGAACACCCCTCATTTTGAAGGTGTGTGTGTAGAATGTTGCTCCTATTTTGATTTTGGTATTCACTCTTCAGTTGTCAAAATGCCGTCCAAGCAAGAAGAGTAGCGTATTAAAATTTTGCTCGCGCATCGCGAAAATCCGAGCTACTCGCACGCAAAGCTGGCAAAATCGCTAAAAGTTGCCAAATCAACCGTTACAGATGTAATTAAAGTGTTTGGGGAACGTTTGCCGACAGCCAGGAAGTCTGGATCGGGGGGAAATCGAAAACCGGAAGCCGCTGAGACGACAAAGAGAGTTGCCGGTAGTTTCAAGCGAAACCCTAACCTCTCTCCGAGATGCCGCAAATCAGCTGGGTGTATCGTCTACAACCGTGCATCGAGCCAAAAAACGAGCCGGACTATCGACTTACAAGAAGGTAGTGAATCCAAATCGCGATGATAAACAAAATACGACGGCCAAAGCGCGATCCCGGGGGTTGTACACGACGATGCTGACGAAGTTTGACTGCGTGGTAATGGACGACGAAACCTACGTCAACGCCGACTACAAGTAGCTTCCGGGACAGGAGTTTTATACGGCAAAAGGAAGGGGAAAGGTAGCAGATATTTTCAAGCACATAAAACTGTCAAAGTTCGCAAAGAAATATCTGGTTTGGCAAGCCATCTGTACCTGTGGCTTGAAAAGCAGCATTTTCATAGCTTCCGGGACTGTCAACCAAGAAATTTACGTGAAAGAGTGTTTGAATAAACGTCTGCTGCCTTTCCTGAAGAAACACGGTTGTTCCGTACTGTTTTGGCTGGATTTGGCATCTTGCCATTACGGTAAAAAGGCCATGGAGTGGTACGCCGCCAACAACGTGCAGGTGGTTCCCAAGGACAAGAACCCTCCCAACACGCCAGAGCTCCACCCAGTTGAGAAATACTGGGCTATTGTCAAGCGGAACCTAAAGAAGACCAAAAAAACTGCTAAGGACGAGCAGCAGTTCAAGGCAAACTGGCTTTCTGCGGCGAAGAAGGTGGACAAGGTGGCTGTACAAAATCTGATGGTAGGTGTCAAGCGTGAGGCCCGGCAATTCGGATTTGGAAAAGCGAAAGCCTAACTGAATATTTTTCCTGAATTTTATACTAATTTAACTTGAAAAAGAAATTTAATTTGATTTTTTAAATAAACGATTTCACCGATTTACACGCGTTTTCCCTTGACCAAATTTTGACCGTATCACCCTTTAGCTAGTCCTACCACGATAGACTTTGAAACGACAGTTGCTGAAATGTATGATGGATATACGCTTCGCTGACGTTTCAGAGATTTGGGCCGCAATGTGTGGAATAAAAACAAATGCTGTAGGCTGTGATGACATTCACCTTAAATTTATCAAAATGATTTTTCCGTCGATTGCAAGCCACTTGGTCCACATATACAATACTATGATGACGACTTCGTGCTTTCTTGAAGTTTGGAAACGTGCAAGGGTAATCCCGGTACCGAAAGTTAGTTCTCCGAATTCATAGTCTGATTTTCGTCCTATCAGCATTCCCCCTGCTTTATCTAAGGTGTTGGATATCATCATCACATCTGCTCATATACACTGTAAAAACAGTGAACCCACCAGGAAGAAAACTTTTGATTAATTTTAGAAAATTTTGAATATTTTTAGAAATTTTTAACTAAACAGTATTACAAGCGCAGGCATCGCGCCGATATCACAAAAATAAGTAAATATTTTTCGACAAATTCAAGAAAATTTATTAGACCTTAATATTTTTTTTCACTTTTTAAAGAAAATTTTGTAGTTTGAAGGAAAAAATTGGAGTTCAAAATTGCAAGAATGTCTTTAGTGCCATACGAAGTTCATATTGGACACTTTTGTAGTAACATTTACAAAGTTGAAGAAATACTGAACTATTTTATGACAAATACGAATTTAGTAAATCTCTATCCTTAACTTGTGTATAATTTTTTCCCGTCTTTTAGTTCATTTAACTAACGTACGCAAAAAATTATTAGAGTAAATGAAACTTTCACCAAATATAATAAGTTCATGAACTAAAATATAGTTAAATTGGCTTTAGTGAAATAGTGAGTTCACTTTTTTTTGAGTGTACGAGGGAGAAACTTGCTTTCCCCATACCAGTCTGATTTTCGAAGGGGACACAGCACAACGACTTTAATGTTAAGTGTAACCGATTCCATTCGAGAAGAGTTAGACAGGAGAAGATGTGTGGCTATTGTTAGTCTTAATCTTACTCGTGCATTTTATTCCATAAGTCATGAGATTTTGCTCAATAGATTATATCATAATTTCGGATTTTCCAGCAGCTTATGTCGACTGATTAAAAGTTTCATTTGTGAAAGGACTCAGTATGTTCAGGTTAATGGGGCAAACTCAAGATTGAGGATGGTATACCGAGGGGTTCCCCAAGGCTCAATTTTGTTTTTTCCAATGTTTTTTTTTTCCATTATATATAAAAGATATATTAACTTCATTAACATTTATGGGAGCACATTTATATGCACACACGCAAAGAAAAAAAAAACGTTTGGAAAACGTGTACCGAAAACGTTTTTCTTTTGTTAGAGTTTTTTGAATTGCTTCGAACAGTATACACTTTTATCACCTAAAAAATTCGTTTGTTACAAAATTTTTATTTTTTCAATAAAAAAAGTTATTTTTGAACCAACAACACAGTGCATTTCGTTTATATCAAACACTGTTCTTTTCTGACTTTAGGTCTTTAAAAAGACACATTTTACAGCTCATAGTAAAAATTTAATATGAACATTTTTTTGGACAACAAAAAAAAAAACTTTGGTCGAAGCAGGGATCGAACCCACGACCCTTGGCATGCAAGTTGGACGTAGCAACCACTGCTCCACGGTGCCCAACTAAATGTATTTTTCTGTAAAATAAACTTTGTTTAATCGGCTCGTGGGCGCCGCAAGCTATGCTATATAAATATAAGTTATATGGGTAATTGTCTATTGATGACAATAACGGCTACATAGCTCAGTGGATAGTGTGTTGGCTTCAGCGTTGCCAGAATTGTTTCACCAAAAACCGCTAGATTTGTCCAAAAAAATAGCTAAAAAAAGCTAAAAAATGCTAAAAAATAGCTAGAAAAAAAGCTAAATTTTTTTGTATCAAAAGTCACATTTTTTATTGAAATTTAACAAACTTAAATGCTTTATTTCACTTACAATGCATATTATTTTCATTTTAATTCCACTTCTGTGAGACTGTAACAATATCTAAGGCATATTAGCTCTGTTTGCATATTCGATAAATTTTGATTACTATCACAATTTTTTTACTGGAAGTCCTTCGTTTTGTGGGAGCTATCTTCCCAACACCTCTATTTTATTTACTTGTTATTTTAAAATATTAAATGATCTAAGCATGCTTTGGATTTGGTAAAAAAATGATTTGTCATTTTTTAAAATAAAATTTTAGTTTGGATTTGAAATTGTGAAAAATTCGAAATACATTACTTTTATTTAAATTGTAGAAAATACCTATAGTTTACATTTTCCAGTAAAAACATTTTCCTTTTCTTCATGAGCTATCAAAGTGCTTTAAAAACGTGCTAACGCCAACTTAAATTTCCAAATTCAGACTCGACTTCAAGTAGAAATTATTATATATATACGTTTTTAAAATAAAGTGTTGAAAAACATCTTCTATTTTTGAACGCTATTTTGGTTTGTGGTTCAGATGCAAAAACTCCTCACATTTAAAGACTATTTCATTAATTCTTCCTTCTTTCATGAAAACATACCCATTTTTAAGTTGAATCACTTAATTATAAGGACAAAACGACTTTATCGTCTTTTGGACAAAGAAAACAGTTTATATAAAAGAAATTCACAAATGCTATTATAAACAAAATTCGCGTTCGTATTTTAAGGAGACGACAATATTTTTTCAGTGCACAAAGCTATTCACATCTACTATTTTAATTTAGTAATATCGTAATAACTTTAGAATATTATAATAACATAAAAAGGATAAACGGGTCAAATGATAATATTCCCAATAATTTACTGACAGTTTATCTAACAAATTTGTATGGTAATAGTAGATTTAAAGTTTACGATAACGTTTATGTATATAATGAAAAAACTTTACAACAAGGTGTATTTGGTACAAAAATGCCAGCATAATGGCAGGACTCATTATTAATGTTTCAACTGAGCTTTGAAATATGTGGAAACCCTTATACTTGCAGCAAGGCTTAGATAAAAACGCCGATTTATCCATATTTCAATAGAAACATGTCGAAAATAAAAAAAGCCAAAAATAGCTAAAAGGGTCATGAAAAAAAACCAGAAAAAAAGCTAAAAGCTAAATGCATTTTTTTCCCGCTAAACGTCTTCAAAAAAAGCCAAATCTAGCGGGAAAAAAGCTAAATTGGCAACGCTGGTTGGCTTACAAATTGCATGGCCCGCGGTTCGATTCTCCGTCCAGGCGAAAGGTAAAAAAAAAAAATTTAAATTTATAAAATCGTATAATTTCTTCTACATTGTTTGTATTACAGAAAAAGGTGCTAAGAACTAAAAAACATCGTTGAAGTGAGAAAGATGTGAGGGAAAATGCAATTAGCCAAAACAAATTTTTTTGAGTTAGTCTTTATGAAACTGTTTTTACACCCTGGAAAAGAATAAACGTTTATCACAAAAAGTATACACTTTTCTTCCAAATACACATCCTTTCAACGAAAAGCATATGAGAAAGGAACTTTGTTTGTCTAAAATTTCGTTTGGGAGGAAAGAATTATTTTTTGCGTGTATGATTTGCTGGTTTTTGCGGCTTTCTCTCCGTATAGGGTAGATAACTTTGTAAGGAGGGTGAATGAGGAGCTTTCTAGACTAGACAGTTGGTGTTCTTCTAATTTTATACAGATAAATGCCACAAAATCTAAATCAATAATTTTCAACCTTTCCGGGCACGGAAATTTGTACTTTTCCCTAGGTGATTTAGATATTGTAAATGTCCATTCAATGAGAATTTTGGGATTCTATATCGATGCTAATTTGAAGTATGATTGTCATGTTAACAGGCTAATGGCCCGAATATATTTTTTGTTACGAAAAATATATACGTCTGTTTTTGTGTTATCCTTCAATATCCGATGGACGATATTATTACCACATATCTTGTGTGGGCTTGAAATATTGTCCGTTGCATCCCAAGGAAGTTTGGACAGATTAAACGTTTGTTTTAATCGAATTGTTCGTTTCGTATTCAATTTGGATTACCGTCAACATGTTACGCCTTACAATTCCTTGGCTGCTCTTTCCAGAAATATATCGATTTTAGAGTTATCCAATTGTTGTACAGAACCATTAAGTTCGATAGTCCTCTGTATTTGAGCTCTAAATTTGTGTTTTGCAATTCAGTTAGAACTTCTGCAACTACCACAAACTTCAAATTACGTCTCACTTAGAATATTTTTATTTTCGCAGAATCAATGGTCGCCCACTCCATTCCACATTCTCAGCTCTTCATAACCATTCGGTTGGACATAAGTCAAAACAGTATTAATTTCAATATCTATAGTCATAGACAGTGGTTATTGACTTTAGTTAAAAGGAAGATGTACCATTCATCAACATTGCCAATATCGTTGCAATGAATAGATGCATATGTTAGATGAATCTAAATAAAGATTCTATGATTGTTTCCATATAATGTACGAGGATTTATTTATATGTAGATTGCAATATTGTTGCAATATCCACAAATTTGCTGGATTTCAATATCTGCATTTGGTGTAACACTTCGAAAGACATATTAAATCCATTTCTATTTGGGGGAGTAGTCCAAACCGTTTTGTTTATTTTAAATGTTGAGAATCTGTCAATGGTATATTTTGGCATTGAATTTCCAGAGGAGCCACTTATGCGGCGCGGCGATTTCAAATGCTCAAGGCAATTTGAAATTTCACTCTAATTAAAAAGATTTTATGAAATCGATATTTCAATAGTTCACAAACGGAATGGCAAATGAAACCGTGTAGAATATTTCACCCTTGACTCCGCATTTTTCTTTAATATAGAAATAAAATTTTGACAAATTTTCCTATAGAAATAATTATTATCAGTCCTTTGTGCAATTTGAAATTTGTCCTTATTTAGCATGTTTGATGATTTGAATCTTTCCGAGAATTGGGGGACATATGTCAAGGGTTTATAAATTTTGGGTTCAATTTCGTCATGTTTGATATGTTGTCGTTCTTTTACATGTTGTATTAGGTCGTCAATCGTCTTATTCGGGAAATCATTTAATCGCAATATGGTCCTTATCTTATCTTCGTTGTCCTTATGAAATATTTTGTCGCTGATATCGTGTACTCTTCTTATAAAATTTGTAGCCGTATTCATTATAACTCGTCTAGGATGTTTGGAGTTGAAATTTATCAATCGTCCTGTGGCTGTTGGCTTTTGATAGCAGTTAATTTTTATTCCATTTCTGTGCCTTAGAATTATAGTATCTAAGTATGGTAACCCAGCAAAAACTCTCATTACCCGGTAATCTTGCATGTAAGCCTATTTAAAAATTAATAACCACTTATTAATTGGCATCGCTCCGGATTACATTTACATACGCATGTCCTAGGAGGAAAGTACTTCTCCCCAGGCATACTTTCGGCCATGAAATAAGTAGTGCTTTTAGAGCATATAATCACCTAATATGTAATCACTTATTCGTAGATACACCAAAATTTGCAGAATAGCCACTTATTGTCTCAGACAACCAAATCTCGAAAATATTGGTGTCTACACCCAGAGAAGGAATATGATCACCTCAAACATGTTTTAAGAGCAAAATGTTATTTTTGGGTGGTGACCATGTAACATGGTTTTCGCAACCATGTAATTTTCTCGGAAACCATGTATCTGATTTCGGCAAGCAGGTTATATTTGACGAGAAAATAACATTTTAGTGACAAACATGTTACATGGTCACCATACAAAAATAACATTATGCTCTTGAAACATGTTTGAGGTGATCATATTCCTTCTCTGCGTGTATCGCCGATTACAATGGATCAAACTATGGCGAGTAATGCTTTGATAGGAACACTACTTGAATAGAAACGAATATTGTATAAAACAAAAAATTTAATAAATCATCTAAATAAGATTACACGCAAATTAATTTCACACTTAAAATAGAAATAAATGTAGGTTGTTTAAGGGATTTGGATTCGTGAATTACGTTATAATATAACCAATAGTCAATTCACATTAGGTTCGAAATCTACTAAAAATGGATTTTAAGTCCCTTTTTTATAAGGCAAATGGCATTTGAAATCTAGTTTAAGTGCATTTTGGAAGTGTAATGTGAATGAAGCATTTATTTAAAACATAATATGTTAAAGCATTAATTTAAAGCACAATTATTATGAGATATTTGTGATAAAAATTTCTTAACGGAAAAATATTCAGAATAACTGTTACATAACATATTCTTTTTGATTGTTGAACTCAATTATGTGAATAATTATACCTAATAGTACCAACATTTATTCTATTTTATAAAGTCAATAACAGCCAACTGCATAAAAATTTGAGAATAACAATTCGAAAATTACCGAGAAGTATTTATTTTTCTCATTACAAGTTAGTCATTATAACTCACCGCAATGTAATGCAACGTGTAATGACTGCTGTACTTCTGGTAATGCCAATTGTAATGAGATGTGGTTACCTAGTTTTTGCTGGGTAGAAATAAAATTTTGACAAAATTTTCTATAGAAATAAAATTTTGACAAAATTTTCTATAGAAATACAATTTTGACAAAATTTTCTATAGAAATACAATTTTGACAAAATTTTCTATAGAAATAATATGTTGACAAAATTTTCTATAGAAATAAAATTTTGACAAAATTTTCTATAGAAATAAAATTTTGACAAAATTTTCTATAGAAATAAAATTTTGACAAAATTTTCTATAGAAATAAAATTTTGTCAAATTTTTCTATAGAAATAAAATTTTGACAAAATTTTCTATAGAAATAAAATTTTCACTAAAGTTTGTAAAGAAATACAATTTTGACAAAATTTTCTATAGAAATAAAATTTTCACTAAAGTTTGTAAAGAAATACAATTTTGACAAAATTTTCTATAGAAATAAAATTTTGACAAAATTTTCTATAGAAATAAAATTTTGACAAAATTTTCTATAGAAATAAAATTTTGACAAAATTTTCTATAGAAATAAAATTTTGACAAAATTTTCTATAAAAATAAAATTTTGACAAAATTTTCTATAGAAATAAAATTTTGACAAAATATGCAATAGAAATAAAATTTTGACAAAATTTTCTGTAGAAATAAAATTTTGACATAATTTTCTATAGAAATAAAATCTTGACATAATTTTCTATAGAAATAAAATTTTGACAAAATTTTCTATAGAAATAAAATTTTGACAAAATTTTCTATAGAAATAAAATTTTGACAAAATTTTCTATAGAAACCAGAAATCGATAGAGTTCAGACATACTGAACTAGTGGCGACACTTGGATAACATGGGACTGACCATATGGCAACTCAACATGTCAACATATGAGGGTAATCTTAACTCAAACATAGGGATATTTACAGGGATGGATCAAAAATTGCCGAGGGCACATGTATTGCAAAAAGTTGGGAATGAAGGCTTTGGAAAGTTCATATCATTTTCTGTGTATCCAGAGAAGGAATATGATCACTTCAAACATGTTTCAAGAGCACCATGTTACTTTTTCGCAGCGACTATGTAGAATTTTTGTCGCAAAAATATTCTTTTCTCATCAAACATAACATGCTTTCCGAAATCAGATACATAATTTCGGAGAAAAGAACATGGTTTCGACAAACATGCTACATGTTTTCCGTGAAAAAGTAACATTTTGCTTTGGAACATGCACTAAAAAAAAAAGTGAACTCTCTATTTCACTAAAGCCAATTTAACTTTATTTTAGTTCATAGAAATATTATGTTTGGAGAACGTTTTCTTTACTCTAATACATTTTTGTGTACGTTAGTTAAATTAACTAAACCCGAGGAAAAAATATACTCAAATGAAGCATAAAGATTAACTAAATTCGTTTCTTCCACAAAATAGTTCAATATTTCTTTAAATTTGTAAATTTTACTACAAATGCGTTCATCATGAACTTCGTATGTCACTAAAGACATTCTTGCAATTTGGAACTCCAAGTTTTTCCTTCAAACTACAAAATTTTCTTCAACAAGTGAAAAAACTTAGTTATGCCTAATAAACTTTCTTGTATTTGTCGAAAAATATTTACTTATTTTTATGACATTGGCGTGATGCCAACGTTTGTAATACTGTTTAGTTAAAATTTTCTACAAATATTCAAAATTTTCTAAAATTAACCGAAAGTTTTCTTCCGGGTGGGTTCACTGTTTTTTCAGTGTGGTTGGGCTGATCGTATTCCTTCTCTGCGTGTGTCCAACATTATCATTTAGAATAAGCCACATATTGGGTTCTTATTTCTTCCTGCAGTTTGAGGAGTATACTCGCTTTCATCAAGACTTCTGGGTGAAGGACCTAGTCAAACCTGAAGAGATATTACACGAAAATGCTTAACAGAATGGAACAGTCACGAAGAGAAAGAGAAAAGGACTTTGAGGAACCGCAATGGAGCATGGTATGAGTGAACAACAAATCAGTTTCCACGGATTGTCCCCCATAACCTAACCGTGATGCATTATATATCAACAAATAAGCTATAACATATGTAAAGCTAGCTGCTGGCTACAAAATAAAAGATTCCTTGACAATCTATAGGACCAGAAGATCTCCGTTTGCAGTAAGTTAAGTAAACAAAAGTAGTAATAGTAGCGTAATTTGCGTAAAAGCAGAGGTAAGTCAGCTTGATTTCTTTCCCTTTGTTTAAATTTAATTTTCGGAAGTCATGGTAAGGTCATCAATGCAAAACTCCTCACCTATCCTCATGGCTCGTCAGAAAATTTCCCATTTCTTTTACATGTCTATCCTACTTCTGCCCTCAAATTGTTCATTCATATGGAAAGAAATCATAAAATCTGTTCATTTTCTCTGGAGCGTAAAACAGCTTCCTCACTCACATGAATCTGTCAATCATTTTGCAAATGCAAATGTCAAAAGAACGAGCGAAAGTGACATAATCCCACTTGGGAAGTAAACTAATCTCCAAGGCTAAGCTGATGAGTGTTTCCAAAATCACTTTGAAGGATTCTCTCGTCTAAGCAGAGCCAAATTCCACAGGGATTTAAACGATATGACCGCACAAGGGAGCAAAAGATATGACACAGCAGCATAGCATTAAACAAATGACAAAAAGGCACTCGAAGAAAAACCGACCATAAGGTTACCCAAACCGAAATCGTTTAAGGTCCATACTGGATAACAATGAGGGGTGCATAAAGGAAATCAAGGAAAATCTATTAACAAAAAAGGGCTACATCCTTCTTATAGGATGGAATCAATCAGACACCCCAATACACAGAATCCGAAGGACATGTATGGTGGTCTTACCCAGGGTAGTTGGCTAAATGTTGCATAGCCTTGTGTTTTTTCGCTTGTGTGTAAATTGCATTAAACGGCTCTGGTGCCATATTTTGATAATTTATTTATGACGGTTCAGTGACTGCATCACTTCATTCCACTCTATTCGATTCCAATTGAATTGAGGCTCAATAATTCGTATACCACACACATACAAATATACATACGGAGAAGGGATACGGCAGGATATACATATATCCTGTTGGGGTTGTTGTTGCGATTGTAGTTTAATGCGTTTATAATGATGTTTAAATGTTTTATAAGCCACCGGAAACTGAGGAAGGTGTCAAAAGGATGCCTTTCTTACACTGAAAAAAATCTTAATAATGGATGGAATTTTAAATTCATATTAAAAGTATACCCTTTTAATATATTATAAATAAATAATAAATATCAGCCAATTCCAAGCCTTTTCATGAAATTTTGTAAATCCACATTGCAAGAGTAAACAATCGCACTTTGGGGAAAAGAATCAGAAAAAATTGGTAACACTGTTTCTTGTGGTCTCAAAAAAGAAGTCGCAAGGAGAGAGAAACTTTCAGTAAACGTTGTCTTCGATTATAAACATCCGATTATTTTCTTTCTATAGAGGATTCCATTCACCGTTAATGTTGGTCTATATCCCATATAATGTTGATCCCTAGATTTGACTTCCGGAGCCTCTTGGAGGAGAAAACTCATCCGATCGGCTTGAAATTTGAGCCTCTAATTGAGCCAAAATTGGTTCATATCGGTTCAAAATTAACGGTTGGCTGACAAGTCCCCGGTCTGATACATAGATGGCGTCGCTAGTATTAAATGCATATTATAGTACCAACCTTCAAATGATTCGTGTCAAAATTTGACGTCTGTAAGTCAATTAGTTTGTGAGATAGAACGTCTTTTGTGAAGCAACTTTTGTTATTGTGAAAAAAAATGGAAAAAAAGGAATTTCGTGTTTTGATAAAATACGGTTTTCTGAAGGAAAAAAATACAGTGGAAGCAAAAACTTGGCTTGATAATGAGTTTCCGGACTCTGGTCCAGGGAAATCAAAAATAATTGATTGGTATGCAAAACTCAAGCGTTGTGAAATGAGCACGGAGGACGGTGAACGCAGTGGACGCCCGAAAGAGGTGGTTACCGACGAAAACATCAAAAAAATCCACAAAATGATTTTGAATGACGATAAAATAAAGTTGATCGAGATAGCAGAGGCCTTAAAGATATCAAAGGAACGTATTGGTCATATCATTCATCAATATTTGGATATGCGGAAGCTCTGTGCAAAATGGGTGCCACGCGAGCTCACATTTAATCAAAAACAACAACGTGTTGATGATTCTGAGCGGTGTTTGCAGCTGTTAACTCGTAATACACCCGAGTTTTTCCGTCGATATGTGACAATGGATGAAACATGGCTCCATCACTACACTCCTGAGTCCAATCGACAGTCGGCTGAGTGAACAGCGACCGGTGAACCGTCTCCGAAGCGTGGAAAGACTCAAAAGTCCGCTGGCAAAGTAATGGCCTTCTGTTTTTTGAGATGCGCATGGAATAATTTTTATCGATTATCTTGAGAAGGGTAAAACCATCAACAGTGACTATTATATGGTGTTATTGGAGCGTTTTTAGGTCGAAATCGCGGCAAAATGGCCCCATCCAAGACAACGCACCGTGCCACAAGTCATTGAGAACGATGGCAAAAATTCATGAATTGGGCTTCGAATTGCTTCCCCACCCACTGTATTCTACAGATCTGGCCCCCAGCGACTTTTTCTTGTTCTCAGACCTCAAAAGGATGCTCGCAGTGAAAAAAATTGGCTGCAAGGAAGAGGTGATCGTTGAAACTGAGGCCTATTTTGAGGCAAAACCGAAGGAGTACTACTATGAATGAATATTATTCAACATAGTTCCCTTTAATGCTTAGTACTAAGTTCGTTTCTGCGAAAAACGAATATCGTCATCTATCTCCGTAAACAGGGTCTCAAACGCAGGGATGTTAACTTATTTATGCGAAATAATATGCCTGCCTATTTTTTCGTGCGAAAAATCCAGGGTTGTTTAAAATGTGTTTAAAAATGCGCAAAACAAAGATTTCGCATATATTCCGCGCTAACGTTGTTTTATATGGAGTATAACAGTTTTTCGTGCGAAATCGTGATCTTAGTACTAGGCTTAAGAGAGAAAGAATTTTGACTTATCAGCCAACCTGTTATTTATAGACTCTTCTGTATTAACCCAAGAAGAACTAAAATGGTTTATATAGGAGTTTAATCTACATTTTTATACCCACCACCATAGAATAGTGAAGGGTCTATAATAAGTTTGTGACACAACGAAATATGCATTTCCGACTATATAAAATATATTCTTGAGAGAAATTGTCAGATGATATAACGATGTCCGTTTGTCTGTCTGTTTTAATCAAGCTACAGCCTTCAATAATGACGCTATCGTCCTGAAATTTAACACATGTTAGTTTTCTGTCTGCAAACAGGTCAAGTTCGATAAGCTATATCGGTCCAAGTTTCGATATAACTTCCACATAAACCGATCCCCGGATTTGACTTTTCGACTTATATACACCGCAATTTTCATCCGATTTGTCTCAAATTGGAAATCTTTCCTTTATCCGATTTGCCTGAAATCAAAAGGTATTTAGGTCCAGAAAATTATGTTCCGAATATGGTGTTTATCGATCTATGTTTTGGTATTGCTCCCATATAAACCAATCTCCCGATTGGACTTCTTGGGCTTCTACACGCTCACAAAAAATCGCTTCTGTAACATATACTCCCAAACATATTTTGCTTCAAGCATATATATTTTTGGCTATTGCCCAAATTGATCTCTTCCAATATATAATATGTTTGAAAGCATATTGGTCTAAACAATATATGTTTGGGTAGTCTAAGTTCCAAACATTTTGTATTTTTGCATCCAAATTCAATAATGTTGTCTTCCAAAAAACAATATATTATTATGTGACCATATAATATGTTTGGAAGCATTTTGCACCCAAAAATATTATATGCTTAAAAAAAATTCTCCCAAACAATATTGTGCTCAAAATTTTATTTATTTATATATTTACAATCATAATGAATTATGAAAATAAACAGGTAATATAGGTGCTAACAACATAGGTTTTCGACCTGAATGCTCAAAATTATGTTTCTGCCCAATTGTATATTCCCCCACATCTTTCTCACTTCCACGAGATTTTTTAGTTCTTAGCACCTTTTTCTGCAATACAAACATTGTAGAAGAAATTATTCAATTGTATGATTTTTTTTATTTTAATTTTACCTTTTGCCGGACGGGGATTCGAACAGCGCACCACACAGTTTGTAAGGATCAAAGAAGTAGCTGATCAATTGCCCAAGGAAAAATAAAATGTTAATTTTGTAATAACAAGCAACAACCACCAACTTAATTCAATATCGCTCCCTGTTAAATAGCACTCCAAGCTACTAAACACATATATGTTTATAGGCTATTTCTAAATTAATATATGTTTGCATCCAAGCATATTATATTTACAAACATTTTATGTCCCAAACATAATATGTTCTAACATATTAACATATATGCCCCAAACATGTTATGCTAGTTTATGAACATTATATGCTTGCACTCAAAAATATTGTGTTTAAAAATGTGTGTTCCAAACATATAATGTTTATAGCCAAACATATGAAAAACAGTCTTTTTCATCCGTGTAGATACCGAACTATTTATTCGATTTGCCTCAAATAGGAAATCTAGAGGTACATTAGGTCCGTAAATAGGTATGCTGAAGATGGTGTTTATCGGTTCATGGTTTGGTATAGCCCTTATATTGATCGGCCTCTCGATTTGTCTTCGTGGGCTTCTAGATTAAGGCTTTATTTCATCTGCACGGACGAAAAAGACTGTTTTCATATGTTTGGGTGTAAAAATTATATGTTTGGAACTCAAATTTTTTAACACAATATTTTTAAGTGCAACCATATAATGTTCATAAACTAGCATAACATGTTGGGGACATATATGTTAATATGTTAGAACATATTATGTTTGGGACATAAAATGTTTGAAAATATAATATGCTTGGATGCAAACATATATTAATTTAGAAATAGCCTATAAACATATATGTGTTTAGACAGAGAGACCTATAAAGGGTGATACGGTCAAAATTTGGTCAAGGGAAAACGCGTGTAAATCGGTGAAATCGTTTATTTAAAAAATCAAATTAAATTTCTTTTTCAAGTTCAATTAGTATAAAATTCAGGAAAAATATTCAGTTAGGCTTTCGCTTTTCTAAATCCGAATTGCCGGGCCTCACGCTTGACACCTGCCATCAGATTTTGTACAGCCACCTTGTCCACCTTCTTCGCCGCAGAAAGCCAGTTTGCCTTGAACTGCTGCTCGTCCTTAGCAGTTTTTTGGTCTTCTTTTGGTTCCGCTTGACAATAGCCCAGTATTTCTCAATTGGGCGGAGCTGTGGCGTGTTGGGAGGGTTCTTGCCCTTGGGAACCACCTGCACGTTGTTGGCGGCGTACCACTCCATGGCCTTTTTACCGTAATGGCAAGATGCCAAATCCAGCCAAAACAGTACGGAACAACCGTGTTTCTTCAGGAAAGGCAGCAGACGTTTATTCAAACACTCTTTCACGTAAATTTCTTGGTTGACAGTCCCGGAAGCTATGAAAATGCTGCTTTTCAAGCCACAGGTACAGATGGCTTGCCAAACCAGATATTTCTTTGCGAACTTTGACAGTTTTATGTGCTTGAAAATATCTGCTACCTTTCCCCTTCCTTTTGCCGTATAAAACTCCTGTCCCGGAAGCTGCTTGTAGTCGGCTTTGACGTAGGTTTCGTCGTCCATTAACACGCAGTCAAACTTCGTCAGCATCGTCGTGTACAGCCTCCGGGATCGCGCTTTGGCCGTCGTATTTTGTTTATCATCGCGATTTGGAGTCACTACCTTCTTGTAAGTCGATAGTCCGGCTCGTTTTTTGGCTCGATGCACGGTTGTAGACGATACACCCAGCTTATTTGCGGCATCTCGGAGAGAGAGGTTAGAGTTTCGCTTGAAACTACCGGCAACTCTCTTTGTCGTCTCAGCGGCTTCCGGTTTTCGATTTCCCCCCGATCCAGACATCCTTGCTGTCGACAAACGTTCCCCAAACACTTTAATTACATTTGTAACGGTTGATTTGACAACTTTTAGCGATTTTGCCAGCTTTGCGTGCGAGTAGCTCGGATTTTCGCGATGCGCGAGCAAAATTTTGATACGCTGCTCTTCTTGCTTGGACGGCATTTTGACAACTGAAGAGTGAATTCCAAAATCAAAATAAGAGCAACATTCTACACACACACCTTCAAAATGAAGGGTGTTCAGGTTTTTTAAATGCAAAATTGAAAGAAATACGTCAAGTTTATATTGACCAAATTTTGACCGTATCACCCTTTAGAGTATGCTGCAAGTAAAATAATGGAAGTAACCAATTGGCGCCTTAAAAATATATCCACACAAAGAAAATTTCATTAAAATTTTTTTCTACCAGTGTATGCCCTAAGGTGAAACATAATATGTTTTTAACAATACAAACAATATTTTTTTTGGACCAATCCTGAAAATATATATGCTTGAAGCAAAATGTGTTTGGGGTATATGTTACAGAAGCGATTTTTTTTGAGGGTGTGATTTATCTGTCTGTTCTGATTCCTCTAAAACTCAAACAAAAATTGTTCTTATAAATCCAAAAAGTGATGTAGTTTCCATGTATGCACTTTAAATTTATCTTCGGAAAGCGTACCATTTCAACCGATCTACTTGGGAGCGTATCTGTCAGCTAATTCTTCTGACTAATGATCTTGTTATTGAAAATGAAGGAAAATTGAAGTAAGTTTTGCAAACATGATTCTGGGAAACAAATTTTAGTTTATTCGTTTTTTCATACTTGTTAATAAATTTATACTCGACTATTTACAAGTAAAAACAAGTAAGGAAAGTCGGGCGGGGCCGACTATATTATACCCTGCACCATTTTGTAGATCTAAATTTTCGATACCATATCACATCCGTCAAATGTGTTGGGGGCTATATATAAAGGTTTGTCCCAAATACATACATTTAAATATCACTCGATTTGGACTGAATTTGATAGACTTCTACAAAATCTATAGACTCAACATTTAAGTTGGCTAATGCACTAGGGTGGAACACAATTTTAGTAAAAAATACGGAAAACATTTAAATCTGAAGCAATTTTAAAGAAACTTCGCAAAAGTTTATTTATAATTTATCGCTCGATATATATGTATTAGAAGTTTAGGAAAATTAGTAATTTTTACAACTTTTCGACTAAGCAGTGGAATTTTACAAGGAAAATGTTGGTCGAAATCAGAAAAACACGACATAGCTACAATGCTAATTCTACTCCCTGTGCAAAATTTCAACTAAATCGGAGCAAAAAATTGGCCTCTGTGGTCATATGAGTGTAAATCGGGCGAAAGCTATATATGGGAGCTATATCTAAATCTGAACCGATTTCAACCAAATTTGGCACGCATAGCTATAATGCTAATTATACTGCCTGTGCAAAATTTCAACTAAATCGGAGCAAAAAATTGGGCTCTGTGGGCAAATGAGTGTAAATCGGGCGAAAGCTATATATGGGAGCTATATCTAAATCTGAACCGATTTGACTGATATTTTGCAAGTTTTTCGAGACTCATAGAATATTCGGATGTACGAAATTTGAGGAAGATCGGTTGATATACACGCCATCTGAACCGATTTTTTCCAAAATCAATAGGGATCGTCTTTGAGCCGAAACAGGACCCTATACCAAATTTTAGGACAATCGGACTAAAACTGCGAGCTGTACTTTGCACACAAAAATACACCAACAGACAGACAGACAGACGCACCCTCACAAAAAATCGCTTCTGTAACATATACTCCCAAACATATTTTGCTTCAAGCATTTACATTTTTGGGTATTGCCCAAACATTTATATGTTTGATCTCTTCCAATATATAATATGTTTGAAAGCATATTGGTCTAAACAATATATGTTTGGGTAGTCTAAGTTCCACAAATTTTGTATTTTTGCATCCAAATTCAATAATGTTGTCTTCTAAAAAACAATATGTTATTATGTGAACATATAATATGTTTGGAAGCATTTTGCACCCAAAAATATTATATGCTTAAAAAAAATTCTCCCAAACAATATTGTGCTCAAAATTTTATTTATTTATTTATATATTTACAATCATAATGAATTATGAAAATAAACAGGTAATATAGGTGCTAACAACATAGGTTTTCGACCTGAATGCTCAAAATTTTGTTTCTGCCCAATTGTATATTCCCCCACATCTTTCTCACTTCCACGAGATTTTTTAGTTCTTAGCACCTTTTTCTGCAATACAAACATTGTAGAAGAAATTATTCAATTGTATGATTTTTTTTATTTTAATTTTACCTTTTGCCGGACGGGGATTCGAACAGCGGACCACACAGTTTGTAAGGATCAAAGAAGTAGCTGATCAATTGCCCAAGGAAAAATAAAATGTTAATTTTGTAATAACAAGCAACAACCACCAACTTAATTCAATATCGCTCCCTGTTAAATAGCACTCCAAGCTACTAAACACATATATGTTTATAGGCTATTTCTAAATTAATATATGTTTGCATCCAAGCATATTATATTTACAAACATTTTATGTCCCAAACATAATATGTTCTAACATATTAACATATATGTCCCAAATATGTTATGCTAGTTTATGAACATTATATGCTTGCACTCAAAAATATTGTGTTTAAAAATTTGTGATCCAAAC
Source organism: Haematobia irritans (assembly GCF_050003625.1). NCBI lineage: Eukaryota > Metazoa > Arthropoda > Insecta > Diptera > Muscidae > Haematobia > Haematobia irritans. Next base: position 170,139,497 of record NC_134400.1, read on the forward strand.
ATATAATGTTTATAGCCAAACATATGAAAAACAGTCTTTTTCATCCGTGCGGACATCGCTAAATCGACTCAGAATTTAATTCTAAGACGATCGGTATACTAAACGATGGGTCTCAGACTTTTCCTTCTTGGCGTTACATACAAATGCACAAACTTATTATACCCTGTACCACAGTAGTGGTGAAGGGTATAATTATGATATGTTTCAAGTAAAAACGTCTTTAAAATAAAGTATTAAAATCATTTCCTTATTTAAACCCTTTTTTTGCTTTGTAGCCAAGATGCAAAAAGTCAACAAATTTAAAGACGATTTTAAGAATTCAGTCGGGCGGAATAGCCTTAAATGATTTTAAATTAAAGGGAATTTCATATAGATTTAGAAAATCGCTAGGGATACCGTGATGGCTAGCGGCTTGTCGCCAAATTAAAATCTATTCTAATTCCTTGGAAGAAAATGGAATATTGTTGCCATTGGCCTAGGACTTTTCGATTGACCTGTTTTAGCGTCATAACCTAGTATAGGAGTGTTTTGTCTCAAATATATAGAGATAGGGACCAACTTCAACCTCATTCATGGGTGGTTGTTTTATTAAAATCAAAATTTTATTTTTTTTCTTATAATGATACGGACAACATTTTTCTCTCTGTAGTTATTTTTTCTCTCTGTAACTAAGGATAATGGGTGCGTGAATTCACGTTAATTTGTGAGGGGAAAATGGTGATTTATATATATGTATATATATGTATTTACTAAAAGGACTTTAGTTGGTTTCTGGCGTATCATCCTCATGCGATTGGGTGTGTGTGCATGTGTGAATATTGAACAAATGGTGTTGTTGCTATTTACCACAGCCTTGATTGCGTAGGGGTTGGAGGAAAAGAAGATTACGCATTAAAGAGCCGTAAATTGAGTGTGGAAAATGTAACACCTGAGTCTAAAGATGATGTTGTTGTCCTGGCCAACTGTTAATCTTTGCTACTGTGATTGGTCTACTACTATCCTATTGTTGTAAGTGCAATTGTCATTAAAGTATTAGTAAACATAGAAGCATTGGCAGCAACAACAAGTGCTTGGTTTAATGATTTTCAAGCTAAAGATTATGGCTTAAAATCCAAAATCAACAAAAACACTAGAGAAGAGAAAAATACCAAATGACACACAAATCCAATAAAACATAATAAACAAATTAAGATATTTACACACAAAACATGTCATTTTAAATCGTTGATGCATGTAATGTGTACGATAAAGCAATTTGGAGAAATGAATATAGTGATGATATCGAATATATTCATATAAATATTTGATAAATGAATTTAAATTATTTATAACACGGAGAGAATGCCGAAAATTCGGTCAAGCTGATTCGTATGTATCCTTCATAAAGGATTTGAAGATAGTCGTTCATAATCAAACTAAAGGGTGATTTTTATACCCTCCACCATAGGATGGGGGCATATTAACTTTGTCAATCCGTTTGTAACACATCGAAATATTGCTCTAAGACCCCATAAAGTACAGTAGACCGCCAAAGGTTATAGCGACCGCCAAGGGACCGAAATTATACGTCGTTATAACCAAACGTCGTTGTATCCAAATAAATGTACACAGTAGTTTTAATTTTTATACCCACCACCATAGGATGGGGGGTATATTAACTTTGTCATTCCGTTTGTAACACATCGAAATATTGCTCTAAGACCCCATAAAGTATATATATTCTGGGTCGTGGTGAAATTCTGAGTCGATCTGAGCATGTCCGTCCGTCCGTCCGTCTGTTGAAATCACGCTAACTTCCGAACGAAACAAGCTATCGACTTGAAACTTGGCACAAGTAGTTGTTATTGATGTAGGTCGGATGGTATTGCAAATGGGCCATATCGGAACACTTTTAAGTATAGCCCCCATATAAAGGGACCCTCAGATTTGGCTTGTGGAGCCTCTAACCGAAGCATATTTCATCCGATCCGGCTGAAATTTGGTATATGGTGTTGGTATATGGTCTCTAACAACCATGCAAAAATTGGTCCACATCGGTCTATAATTATATATAGCCCCCATATAAACCGATCCCCAGATTTGGCTTGCGGAGCCTAAAAGAGAAGCAAATTTCATCCGATCCGCCTGAAATTTGGTGCATGGTGTTGGTATATGGTCTTTAACAACCATGCAAAAATTGGTTCACATCGGTCCATAATTATATATAGCCCCCATATAAACCGATCCCCCGATTTGGCTTGCGAGGCCGCTAAGAGAAGCAAATTTCATCCGATCCGGCTGAAATTTGGTACGTGATGTTAGTATATGGTATCTAACAACCATGCAAAAATTGGTCCACATCGGTTCATAATTATATATAGCCCCCATATAAACCGATCACCAGATTTGACCTCCGGAACCTCTTGGAAGACCAAAATTCATCTGATTCAGTTGAAATTTGGTACGTGGTGTTAATATATGGCCTCAAACTCCCATGCAAAAATTGGTCGATATCGATCCATAATTATATATAGGCCCCATATAAACCGATCCCCAGATTTGACCTCCAGAGCCCCTTGGAAGAGCAAAATTCATCCCATTCGGTTGGAATTTGGTACGTGGTGTTAGTATATGGTATCCACCAACCATGCAAAAATTGGTTCCTATCAGCCCATAATTATATATAGCTCCCATATAAACCGATCCCCAGATTTGACCTCCGGTGCCTTTTGGAGAAGCAAAATTCATCCGATCTGCTTGAAATTTGGTACGTGGTGGTAGTATATGATATTTAACAACCATGCCAAAAGTGGTCCATATCAGTCCATAATCGTACATAGCCCCATATAAACCTATCCCGAGATTTGGTTTTGGAACCTCTTGGAGGAGCAAATTTCATCCGAGTGAGTTGAAATTTGGTACATTGTTAACAACCATGCCTAACAAGGTCCATATCGGTCTATAGTTATATATGGCCCTCAGATAAATCGATCCCCAATCACACAAAAATTGGTCCATATCAAGTTCATATTTGTATATAGCCCCCAAATAAGCGACCCCCATATTTCAATTCTGGCTCTCTACGTACAAAAAGTCCATATCGATTCGTAATTATTTGTAGACTTACCTATACATAACTTTTTTGTCTAATATATACCATGTATGGACTAAATCACAATTTAGAAAACGATGTTAAGAAGTTTTAAGATACCACAACCAAAGTAATTCGATTGTGGATGATAGTCTTTCGTAGAAGTTTCTACGCAATCCATGGTAGTGGGTACATAAGATTCGGCCTGGCCGAACTTGCGGCCGTATATACTTTTTTTATCATGTATATTCATATTTATTGAGATTGGAAATAGTTTAGAATTGTGGTTTGTTTTCTATTTACAAGAATTTCTTGTAATAATTTACTTTCAATAGTTTCAACGGAACTATATAAACTCTCTTATATATCAGAACCCCCATATCGTAAATACTGTTTTAATGTGTGCACCGCACTCAAGGTTTCTGTCCTAGTTGAAATTTTGATTGACTCATCTTCGTCATCTGGTTCATTAATATATTCTGGGTCGTGGTGAAATTCATAGTCGATCTGAGCATGTCCGTCCGTCTGTTGAAATCACGCTAACTTCCGAACGAAACAAGCTATCGACTTGAAACTTGGCACAAGTAGTTGTTATGGATGTAAGTCGGATAGTATTGCAAATGGGCCATACCGGTCCACTTTTACGTATAGTCCCCATATAAACGGACCCCCAAAGTTGTTTTGCCGATCCTCTAAGAGAAGTAACTTTCATCCGATCCGGCTGAAATTTTGTTAGTATATGGTTTCTAACAACCATGCAAAAATTGGTCCACATAGGTCCATAATTATATATAGCCCCCATATAAACCGGTCCCCAGATTTGACTTGCGGATCCTCTAAGAGAAGCAAATTTCATCCGATCCTGTTGAAATTTGGTACATGGTGTCAGCATATGATCTCTAACAACCATGCAAAAATTGGTCCATATCGGTCCATAATTGTATATAGTCCCCATATAAACCGATCCCCAGATTTGGCTTGCGGAGCCTCTAAGAGAAACAAATTTCATCCGATCCGGTACATGGTGTCAGCATATGATCTCTAACAACCATACAACAATTGCTCCACATCGGTCCATAAATATGTACAGCCCTGATCACCAGATTTGACCTCCGGAGCCTCTTGGATGTCCAAAATTCATCTTATTCTGTTGAAATTTGGTACGTGGTGTTAATATATGGCCTCAAACACCAATGCAAAAACTAGTCCAAATCGATCCGTAATTATATATAGCCCCCATATAAACCGATCCCCATATATGACCTCCGGAGCCCCTTGGAAGAGCAAAATTCATCCTATTCGGTTGAAATCTTGTACGTGGTTTTAATATATGGCCTCAAACACCCATGCAAAGATTATAAAATCGTACCAAATTTCAAAATTCGGTTGAAATTTGGTACGTGATGTTAGTATATGGTATCCAGCAACCATGGCAAAAGTGGTCCATATCAGTCCATTATCATATATAGCCCCCATATAAACCGATCCCGAGATTTGGTTTTGGAGCCTCTTGGAGGAGCAAATTTCATCCGAGTCAGTTGAAATTTGTTACATTGTGCTAGTATATGGCCGTTAACAACCTTGCCTAACTAGGTCCATATCGGTCTATAGTTCTATATAGCCCTCAGATAAATTGATCCGCAATCACACAAACATTGGTCCATATCAAGTTCATAATTGTATATAGCCCACATATAACCGGCCCCCATATTTCAATTCTGGCTCTCTACGTACCGTGCAAAAGCCTATATCGATTCGAAATTATTTGTAGACTTACCTATACATAACTTTTTGTCTAATATATAACACGTATGGACTAACTAACAATTTAGAAAACGATTTTAAGAAGTTTTAAGATACCACAACCCAATTAATTCGATTGTTGATGACAGTCTTTTGTAGAAGTTTCTACGCAATCCATAATGGAGGGTACATAAGATTCGGCCTGGCCGAACCTCTTCAACTATGAGGTGTTTCGTAAATTTTCTATAGAAATAGCATTTTGACAAAATTTTCTACAGAAATAAAATTCTGACAAAATTTTCTATAGAAATAAAATTTTGACAAAATTGTGTATAGACACAAAATTTTGACAAAATTTTGTATAGAAATTCATTTTTGACAAAACCTTCTATAGAAATTATATTTTGACAAAATTTACTAAAGTAATAAGATGTTGACAAAATTTTCTATAGAAATAAAATTTTGACAAAATTTTCTATAGAAATATAAAATGTTTGACAAAATTTTCTATAGAAATAAAATTTTGACAAAATTTACTAAAGAAATAAAATGTTGACAAAATTTTCTATAGGAATATAAAATTTTGACAAAATTTTCTATGGCAATAAAATTTTGGTAGATTATTTTTGTCTCGAGTGGCAATCATGATTTTTCTGTGATTGGGGATCGGTTTATCTAGGGGCTATATATAACTATATACCGATATGGACCTATTTGTGCATGGTTGTTATCGGTCATACACTAGCGAAATGTACAAAACTTTAAACCGGATCGGATGAATTTTGCTTCTTCAAGAGGCTCCGGAGGTCAAATCTGGGGATCGGTTTATATGGAGGCTATTTATAATTATGGACCGATATGGACCAATTCTGGCATGGTTGTTAGAGACCGTATAGAGACCGTATATTAACATCACGTACCAAATTTCAAGCAGATCGGATGAATTTTGCTCCTCCAAGAGGCTCCGGAGGTTAACTCTGGGGATCGCTTTATGTGGGGGCTGTATATAATTATGGACCGATATGGACAAATTTTTGCATGGTTGTTAGAGACCATATACTAACACCATGCACCAAATTTCAGACGGATCGAATGAAATTTGCTTCTCTTAGAGGCTCCGCAAGTTAAATCTGGGGATCGGTTTATATGGGGGCTATATATAATTATGGACCGCTATGGACCAATTCTGGCATGGTTGGTAGAAACCGTATACTTACACCACGTACCAAATTTCAATCGGATCGGATGTATTTTGCTACTCCAAGAGGTTCCGCAAGCCAAATCTGGGGGTCGGTATATATGGGGGCTATATATAAAAGTGGTCCTATATGGCCCATTTACAATACCATCCGACCTAAATCAATACTACTTATTCCAAGTTTGAAGTCGATAGCTTGTTTCGTTCGGATGTTAGCGTGATTTCAACAACGGACGGACGGACGTGCTTAGGTCTACTCAGAATTTCACCACGACCCAGAATATCCATGTGTACTTTATGGGGTCTTAGAACAATATGTTATAATTAGATCCACCGAGATATTTCTTCTATGTATTTATTGTTATAGAATTCCAGAATTCTCAACTAACGCGCAATATTTAAATTACCCAGGGTAAAGTATAGATATTTCCGTGTCCGGAAGAGATGAAAATAAGCAATTTAGATTTTGAAGAATTTTAAATGTCTTCTCAAGAAAGCTCCTCATTCACAGTCCTTACAAAGTTGTCCATCCAATCTGTGCTTTCATAAATGTAAAATATATCATATATAAATACGGAATAAAACATCGGACCAGGAGAAATTTAATACTCTTACTCTATATTTATACATAATCACACATTGCTAGAACATTAACATCATGGTTTCATGAACAATTTTCTAATGATTTTCTTAAGAGTTAAATGGACTTGAAATCCTATCACGATTTTTCCAATGAATGTGTATGAAAATTAAAAAAAATGTATCTTATTGCAATGATAACATGCGGTTAGGAAGCGAACTCACATATCCTTAATAGGGTGTTAAAGATAACATAATTGACGCCTTTTCTGTACAACAACAAACGAGATGATCACAACCTCCCTCCTTCCCCCAACCAACATATTGTAGAAGGTAAGAAATTCGATCTAAACCAAACAGAGTGAGTGATTGCAATGTATCTGGATGTGAAGTTACATGCTTCTTCCTCATTGGGGTTTGGCCAAAATAAGGCAAATACGAAATAACTCCCATTCGTAGTGTGTTATGAAGAGAAATCAATAACATCGCGAGTCCAAGTTGGTTGAGGTTCTTTTTTTGTTTTTAATTTTAGGTGATGCGACATGGACAATAGCCATTTCTCACCATCGATCTGGTCATCAACAGCTATAGCAATGCACTCGCATCAGAAAATAAGAACACTAAAGCTACAGAAATTGTAAAACCAAAATATTTACCTTCTTTCCCTATATATCTACTGAGAATACTTATTCGCACAGTGTGATGTTGCAAGAATAATTGACATTGTATTCCAGAAAGCATCTTGGTGTAAAACATATTAACAAATCGCACATTAAAAATTTTTTTCTTCAATCACGAAAATGATAGTATTAGTCACGGTTTTAATTTGGTATAACAAAATTTTTGATGAAAAAACTAATTGATTTAATTAGAAAATTTCAATTAATTGATTCAATTAAAAATTTAATTAATGTTGATTGCAAACAAAAAACGCTAGAAAGAATACTGGATAATCACATAAGGAATCAACTGAACGGGAGTTTATCGAACTGTCAACATGCCCATTTAAAGGACAGATCTGTAGACTCTGCACTACATTGAGAGCAATGACATATATTGAGAGGTCAGTGGGATACAGGGAACATACACTGGCGGCTTTTCTTGACATTGAAGGAACTTTTAATAATACGAAGATTGAAGTGGTATTACTTGTATTGGGAGGAATTGGTGTAAGTGACTATATAAATAAAGAACTGGATCGAGGGAATGTTACTGCACAGGAATATAGAAGCGGAACTGGCGAATGCTACAAGGAACGCAACTACGACAAGGGTACTGCCTCAGGGAGGGGTGATAACAAAGGGACAAAAATAGTAGCGTATGCGGATGATATTGTCATAATCGCATCAGACAATGAGTGAGGCCTTACAAATTGTAGGCGGTGCGCATTACGTGTTAGCCCAAAGAGAACGGTGCTAGGGGGAGAAAAATGACCGGGTATAAGGACCCACAATTTCAAGGGACGAGATTGAGTCTCTCAAAATCGGCTAAGTACTTAGGAGTTGTCCTAGACTCGATACTAAACTGGCTGGAGAATACGGCAGTTAGACTGAAGAAGACCTACGCGGCACTGTATCGCGGCGCCCATTTGGCCGATATTTTGTTCCATACATAATTGAGTAATACCAATATATCACAATAAAATTAAATTACAATAATTTCCTAAATAGTTTGTGTTTTATTTGAAATCAACATCGGCCCTTGTTTGTAGCAGAAGGTATCTTCAAATATACGTCTCAGAACGGAGTTTTTTTTAGCGAAGTTCATAAAATTTACCCAAAAATTTGTTGACCCTATGTTATTTTTAATAGACGCGCTTCACAGAATGTCTTAAAAATTGCATGAAATTTTCTCGCTTCGTTTCTACCAATTCGTTGGACTTTTGCGCAGGAGCGATTTTTGTGACAATATTCATAAAAAATTTTTGACCACATTTTTGATAGATGCGCTTCACAGTACCCGTTCTTATTGTCCATCAATGGCCAGTGAATGGGATGCATGATCTTGTTCTTGTTATTGGTTTGCCAGGGCATCAGACATTACCATCGGTGGCGTCGCGTCGACCATGACATGCAAGTTGGCAATTGTAGACACAATCACTACCACCAGCAGCAGCACCACCACCACCACCACCACCACAACCATCGTCATCATCAACATCATCGTCATTCGACATGGAGCAATTGCAAAAATAAATCATTTGATCGAGCGCATCAATACCGAGTGCCAATAACGCCATTTTAAGACATTCCAGGCTAGCGTGAGCGACCAATATCAAATCGGTTGAGCTGAGAAAGGAACTATGTATTGTCCGTCTGCGGTAATGCAATGTAACACACGAAGCCATGGCGGCGATGTATTCATTCAGACAGACGTCATTGGCAACCAGTTGTTATAGAGATTTAAGCTGCTGCATTATCAGGCGCCACTTCATGTTGTGATCTTTTTTTATTCCAGATTCAGGAAGGAGCAAGTTCTGCGGCTCCATGTCCAACATCTAAGTGTTGGACGATTGACTTCGATTTAAACGAGACGTTCGTCTCGTCTAGCCATACGGTCAGTCAGTGATCGCTTCACGCCATGTCATAGAAATCATGAAAACTATTCCAAGATGTGTTTTTGGGATTATTTCGATTTGTTTTATAACTTCACGGAGTGCTCTCCTTCCGCTCCCCACACACACACACACACACACGAAACTTAGATGGATTTCGAAATGTTGAAATATTGTTTGCGATTTAATGCAATTAAACCATTTTTGTTTAAGCCATCGTCATCATCACCATTGCGGCTTTATCATAGAAATAACAATCAAACATAGTTTTACGATTCTTTGAAATCAGCTTCTTTTTTAGGTGATTTTCCCCTCAATCATTTATTGTCCACATAACTGATGTTGAAATATCTGAAATTTTTCTTAAAGTGATATCAAATATGAGGCGAATGAATTTAGATCATTCGTTTAAATATGGAAAGAAAATATATCCTAATATGTTTACCTCCTAACTAAATGGGATTTAAAGCTAAGCAAAAAGCAAAATATTCGATCTAACAATATTACCGATAATACCATATAGTGAAATTGGTAGCCATATGTGTTAGGTTAGGTTTGATATGGTGGCAGCTTTAAAAAAATTTTGGTGTGGTCATAACGATTTCTTGTGCTTAAAATACGAATGTAAGTTTTACCTACACTCAAAAACAAAAGGTTTACTTGGATCCAAAGATTTTAACCTTCCCTTAAGGTGAGTATTAAGTTCGAGTTTAGCCGCTAAAATCGCTAAAGTGAAAACTAAATCAGTAAGAACAAGTATATACGGCCGTAAGTTCGGACATGCCGAAGCTTATGTACCCTCCACCATGGATTGCGTAGAAACTTCTACTAAAGACTGTCATCCACAATCGAATTACTTGGGTTGCGCTAACACTTGCCGATGGCAAGGTATCTTAAAAAATCCTTAAAACCGTCTTCTAAATTGTAAGTTAGTCCATACGGGGGATATATTAAACAAAAAAAAAAAGCCGATTAAAGACGTATGTAATTCAGTTCGACAACATTTTCTATAGAAATAAAACGTTTACATAATTTTCTATAGAAATAAAATGTTGACTAAATTTTCTATAGAAATAAAATTTTAACAAACTTTTCTATAGAAATAAAATTTTAACAAAATTTTCTATAGAAATAAAATTTTGACAATATTATCTATAGAAATAAAATTTTGATAAAATTTTCTATAGAAATAAAATTTTGACAACATTTTCTATAAAAATAACATTTTGGTAGATTATTTATTTATTTACATCTACCGAGCTATGCTCTTAAATTTTCATAATAATGTTGAAATATGATTTATACATTGCAAACAAATTATACAAAATTTACGTTATCATTATCAAACAAAATTCTAAGCATTCTCTTGAAAATGTGTCGTTCTGTGTGATAATCTATTCGGTTGGCAATGGAACTAAATAAATTGAGACATCGTGTTAAGGGTTCATTTATCTCGTAGCTTGTTCTATGAAAAGGCGAAACACGCAAAAAAATAATTCTTTCCTCCCAAACGAAATTTTAGACAAAGTTCGTTTCTCATTTGCTTTTCGTTGAAAGAAAGTGTATTTGGAAGAAAAGTATATACTTTTTGTGATAAACGTTTATTCTTTTCCAGGATGTAAAAACAATTTCATAAAGACTAACTAAAAAAAAAAAAGTTTTCTGACTAATTGCATTTCCCTCACATCTTTCTCACTTCCACGAAGTTTTTTAGTTCTTAGCACCTTTTTCTGTAACACAAACAATGTAGAAGAAATTATACGATTTTATAAAATTTAAAATTTTTTTTTACCTTTCGCCTGGACGGAGAATCGAACCGCGGACCAATTAACTTTTTGCAGGGAAAAAGTATTTTAATAGGTTACATATAGACATGTCTAGAAGCATTACATGCCCATAAAGACCATGTACATTATTTTCGTGACCATTTAATTTTTTTGCAGCGAAAATAATTTTATAAAAACATTGAGCAGGTACACACGATTTTCATTTTGCGCGTCAGTCGTGTGTTGATTGTTTCTTGGAATGGACGGAGAATACGGAATTACTGTGTTTTGTGTTAATTTATTTATTCAGAAGTGGCACGTGGTTTTATGTGAAGGAAAGTGTAATTGAAAAAAAAGTGCCCTCCACCATAGGATGGGGGTATATTATCTTTGTCATTCCGTTTGTAACACATCGAAATTTTGCTCTAAGACCCCATAAAGTATATATATGAATTCTGGGTCGTGGTGAAATTCTGAGTCGATCTGAGCATGTCCGTCCGTCCGTCTGTTGAAATCACGCTAACTTCCGAACGAAACAAGCTATCGACTTGAAACTTGGCACAAGTAGTTGTTATTGATGTGGGTCAGACGGTATTGCAAATGGGCCATATCGGTCCACTTTTACGTATAGCCCCCATACAAACGGACCCCCCAAATTTGGCTTGCGATTGCTCGAAGAGAAGCAAATTTCATCCGATCCGCCTAAACTTTGGTACATGATGTTAGTATATGGTCTCTAACAACCATGCAAAAATTGGTCGATATCGGTCCATAATTACATATAGCCCCTATATAAACCGATCCCCCGATCCAATCGGGCTGAAACTTGGTACATGGCGTTAGTATATGGTCTCTAACAACCATGCAAAAATTGGTCCACATCGGTATATATATATATATATATATATATATATATATATATATATATATATATATATATATATATATATATATATATATAGAGCCCATATAAACCGATCCCCCGATTTGGCTTGCGGAGCCTCTAAGAGAAGCAAATTTCATTCGATCCGGCTGAAATTTGGTACATGGTGTTGGTATATGTTCTCTAATGACCATGCAAAAATTGGTCCACATCGGCCCATAATTATATATAGCCCCCATATAGCCGATCCCCAGATTTGACCTCCGGAGCCTCTTAGAGGAGCAAAATTCATCCGATCCGGTGTAAATTTGGTACGTGGTGTTAGTATATGGTCTCTAACAACCATGCAAGAATTGGTCCATATCGGTCCATAATAATATATAGCCCCCATATAAATCGATCTCCAGATGTGTCCTCCGAAGCCACTTGGAGGAACAAAATTCATCCGATCCGGTTGAAATTTGGAACATGGTGTTAGAATGTGGTATCTAACAAGCACGCAAGAATTGGTCCATATCGGTCCATAATTATATATAGCCCCCTTATAAACCGTTCCCCAGATTTGATCACCGGATCCTCTTGGAGGAGCAAAATTCATCCGATCCGGTTGAAATCTTAGTATAAGGCCGCTAATAACCATGCTAAAATTAGTCCATATCGGTCTATAGTTATATATAGCCAATCCCCAATCACACGAAAATTGGTCCATATCGGTTCATAATCATGGTTGCCACTCGAGCCAAAAATAATCTATCAAAATTTTATTTCTATAGAAAATTTTGTCAAAATTTTATTTCCATAGAAAATTTTGTCAAAATTTTATTTCTATAGAAAGTTTTGTCAAAATTTTATTTCTATAGAAAATTTTGTCAAAGTTTTATTTCTATAGAAAATTTTGTCAAAATTTTATTTCTATAGAAAATTTTGTCAAAATTTTATTTCTATAGAACATTTTTTTCAAATTTTATTTCTATAGAAATTTTTTTCTAAATTTTGTTTCTATAGAAAATGTTGTCAAAATTTTATTTTGCCAAATTTTGTTTCTATAGAAATTTTAAACTTAATTATATACGTATTTAATCGGCCTTTTTTAGTTTAATATATGCCACGTATGGACTACGGTGTTAGGTTATAAGATACTTTGCCATCGGCAAGTGTTACCGCAACCCAAGTAATTCGATTGTGGATGACAGTCTTCAGTAGAAGTTTCTACGCAATCCATGGTGGAGGGTACATAAGCTTCGGCCTGGCCGAACTTACGGCCGTATATACTTGTTTGTTCTGCATTTTGATATTTGACATCATTTATTTTTATTTGCAGTTACATGTTATCTGCGTTTTTTCATTTGCACGACGCAAATATGGAATGATTACTTCACTGTTGGAAAAATATGTTTTTCATATGTTCCGATATAAACAAAATGTGTTTCGGGCACAATTTTTAAACACAATACATTTAAGTACAAACATGTAATGTTCCTAAACTAACACAAAATGTTTGGGACACATATGTTAATATGTTAGAATATATTATGTTTGGGGCATGAATATTTCATAAAAATAATATGTGTGAATGTAAACATATATAAATTTACAAATTTCGAGTAAACATATATATGTTGGGATACTTTATTCAGAGAGCGACAGAGAGAGTTAGTATAGAGAAAGAAATAGAGATGGAAACCGGGAGGGTTGAATAAAAAGATATCAACATAACAGAGCGAGAGAATGAAATGAGAGCAATTTCTGGGAAACCGCTTGTTTGTTGTTTCGGAAAACTGTTTCATGATAAGGCCAAAAATTTAATATGCTTAAGTCTAAATATTATTTAATTTGAATATTAGAATGAATATTCGGAACCAAGAGAATAGACATTTGAAAAAAAAAAACAGCATATTTGTATTACAGAAAAAGATGCGAAGAACTCAAAAATTTCGTGGAAGTGAAAATTACGTGAGGGAATGAGCACAATCTTCTTTGGGGAATTCCTCCAAGCATAAACTATTTTTGGACTCAAAATGCTTCCAAACATATAATATGCTCACATAAAACGGACATATTAATGTTTCGGCAGTATCCAATAATATATGTGCTTCCTGCAAAATATGTTTGGAACATATGTTAGAGAAGCGATTTTTTTTGAGGGTGTTATTATTGAAATAGAGCCAAAATAGAGTGTACAAAAACATGTGATGTTTGTTTGCACAACATTATAAATACAAATAAACAATGAATTAGTTTATAAATAAATAAAGTTAATTTTGTGTTTTCTTTTCTCAAGTGGCGTCCTTTTTTCGACCACGAAAATAGTTTTTTCATAAAGATCAAAACATTCTAGGTTGTGACCATGTTCTTTTAACTGGAAGAAACCCATTTTTGACGAATACCATAATATTTACTATTCAGCATTAGATGCGGGCTTCTTTACTAGGCTTTCCGTATAAAAACATCAACCGTCATAGGACATTTTTATAACTCCATTAAAAAGCTATAAAAATTTGCAAAGTTTTCCATTAATAATAGCATTAAAGATTTTATTTTTATCTTCACACTTAAACTAGAGAATGGTGGGAAACAAAAAAATAAAAAAAAACGACCAAACCTTCTCCTCTAGGGAATGAGTGCCACTTTTTTGTAACTAGAAATAAACTACTATGTCATCACAACCATCCTATGATGGTGATGATGATGCAAAACAAAATAGACTTATCACCCCAGTCAGGAATTAAGGTAGTTACACACCCATCATCACCACTCTATTCCGACTAACACCAAGTCTGGTCTGGTTTTATGAGACAAATCTAATAAAAGCGAATTAACCTATAAACAGCCAACAGAGCACATAAGAACTGAGCTGTGCGTAAAACAGGAGGTAATGGCTGGAGGTGACAATGATGATAAAAAAGCATGGCAAAAAATACAAAAAAAAAGCGCTGAGCCACAACATGAGGTCTATACGGGCGGGCCATTAGGAACGACCTCCAAACAGCGTAAACACATAAAACAAGTGGAAAATTCAATAGAGTAGCAAAAATATGAGACATACTCGTACTTATAGGGTGATTGTGCATTGCATGATTCTAGGGTGAAATAGAACACATTGTACTAAAAAAAGGTGCTATTGTATGAGAATGTGTGATATAATGTCATTGTTGTTGTTGTTGTTGTCAATGTGGCGTGGTGTTTTATTATTTTACACAAATGAGAAAACATGTTAAACAAAATAAATAACAAAATTTTCAACAAAACCACAAAATGGCACATGGACAAAATCAAACGCACATACATATGCATACTAAAGTACACACCTATACATATAAATGTGTACATTAAAGTGAGTCAATTTTTATGGAATAAAATGGATCATTGCTGAAATTTTAATCTGATCTAGAGATGTCAAAAAATAATAACTCGGTTATTTAGCAAAAGCCATCCCGAATTTTCAAGAACGAAGGTTGCCACAAGTATTCAGAAAAAAATTTTAAATTAATGAAATCGTCTTTAAGTTTTTTGACTTTTTGCATCAAAAAAGCGTTCAAAAATAGGAAATGTATTTTTTTAAGACGTCTTTGACTTGAAACATATCATAATTCTGTCTGAATTTGGAAATTTAAGTCCTTTTTAAAGGACTTTGATAGTACGTGGAGAAAAAAAATGCTGAAAAAGCGAATAAATTAAACTTTGTTTCCCAAATTAAGTACATCAATTCGCTGCTTCTTTGGCTTGAAATCTATGACAAAATCATTTAAGTAAAGACAAAATCTTTGGAGCCAGTCATGAGGTGTTATCAGTGTACTGCGGATGAAGCCGAACTATTTTGGTTGGCGACTGCTGTCAGTCAATATTCGGTACAGGCGTCTGTGGCGCACAGCGCTTCGAAAGCGGTGCTTCGATTTGTATTCTAACTTCTATTTTTAATAGTCTATAATATCGAGCTTCGAATGCAAAAAATACAATTTTGCTATAATTGACAAGAACTATTTTTAAAAAATATTTGAAATGTATGCTTTTTTAGGTCGAAAATTGAGTTAAATCACGTGTATGGTGTAAAAAAACGAATGGTCCGATATTAGCCAAGTATTAAAATATTTTGTGTAGGTATTTGTGGTGGTTTTTGAAGTAAAACAAAAAAATAAATTTGAGAATATTAAAATTTTGACAATTTTTTAAATTTTTGGCATTTTTCTAACCAAAAATAATTTAATAATTTACAAAGGACGCCAACAAAAAAAATTATATCTCTAATTTTTTTTCACACACTATTAATTATGGAGCACATTATTGATTATGGAGCATATTATTGCAGAAAATATTTTTACTTTTGGAGTATATTTTCGGTAAAACCCCATCATTTATAACAAGTATATACGGCCGTTAGTTCGGCCAGACCGAATCTTATGTACCCTCCACCATGGATTGCTTAGAAACTTCTACGAAAGACCGTCACCCACAATCGAATTACTTGGGTTGTGGTATCTTAAAACTTCTTAACATCGTTTTCTAAATTATGAGTTAGTCCATACGTGGTATATATTAGACCAAAAAGGTATGTGTAGGTAATTCTACAAATAATTACGAATCGATATGGACTTCTGCACGGTATGTCGGGAGCCAAAATTGAAATATGGGGGTCGCTTATATGGGGGCTATATACAATTATGAACTTGATATGGACCAATTTTTGTGTGATTGAGGATCGATTTATCTGAGGGCTATATATAACTATAGACCGATATGGACCTAGTTAGGCATGGTTGTTAACGGCCATATACTAGCACAATGTACCAAATTTCAACTGACTCGGATGAAATTTGCTCCTCCAAGAGGCTCCAAAACCAAATCTCGTGATCGGCTTATATGGGGGCTATATATGATTATGGGCTGATATGGACCACTTTTGGCATGGTTGTTAAATATCATATACTACCACCACGTACCAAATTTCAACCAAATCGGATGAATTTTGCTTCCCCAAAATTCACCGAAGGTCAAACCTGGGGATCGGTTTATATGGGGTCTGTATATAATTATGGACTGATATAAACCAATTCCTGCATGGTTGTTGGATAACATATACAAACATCACGTACCAAATTTCAACCGGAGCGGATGAATTTTGCTCTTCCAAGGGGCTCCGGAGGTCAAATCTGGGGATCGGTTTATATGGGGCCGATATATAATTATGGACCGATTTCGACCAATTTTTGCATGGGTGTTTGAGGCCATATATTAACACCACGTACCAAATTTGAACTGAATCAGATGAATTTTGCTCTTCCAAGAGGCTCCGCAGGTCAAATCTGGTGATCGGTTTATATGGGGGCTCTATATAATTATAGACCGATATGGACCAATTTTTGCATGGTCATTAGAGACCATATACTAACACCATGTACCAATTTTCAGCCGGATCGGATGAAATTTGCTTCTCTTAGAGGATTCGCAAGCCATATTTGGGGGTCCGTCAATATGGGGGCTATACGTAAAAGTGGACCGATATGGCCCATTTGCAATACCATCTGACCTACATCAATAACAAGTACTTGTGCCAAGTTTCAAGTAGATATCTTGTTTCGTTCGGAAGTTAGCGTGATTTCAACAGACGGACGGACGGACGGACATGCTCAGATTGACTCAGAATTTCACCACGACCCAGAATATATATACTTTATGGGGTCTTAGAGCAATATTTCGATGTGTTACAAACGGAACGACAAAGTTAATATACCACCATCCTATGGTGGAGGGTATAACAACAAAAGGGATTTTGGATGAACAAGATTTTATCATGTACCCTAAAAAAAAGTGAACTCTCTATTTCACTAAAGCCAATTTAACTTTCGTTTAGTTCATGGATTTATTATGTTTGGAGAAAGTTTCCTCTACTGTAATAATTTTTTGTGTACGTTAGTTAAATTAACTAAAACCAAGGCAAAAAATATACACAAATGAACGATAAAGATTAACTAAATTCGTGTCTTCCACAAAATAGTTCAATATTTCTTTAAATTTGTAAATTTTACTACAAATTCGTTCATCTTGAACTTCGTATGCCACTAAAGACATTCTTGCAATTTTGAACTCCAATTTTTTCCTTCAAACTACAAAATTTTCTTTAACAAATGAAAAAACTTAATTATGTCTAATAAATTTTTTTGAATTTGTCGAAAAATATTTACTTATTTTATGACATCGGCATGATGCCAGCGTTTGTTATACTGTTGAGTTAAAATTTTCTTCAAATATTCAAAATTTTCTAAAATTAACCGAAAGTTTTCTTCCTGGTGGGTTCACTGTTTTTTTCAGTGTATTGAGTTTTCTGCTAGTTTTATTAAGCGTGTATTTCATTTAATTTTTTTGTGTTTTCTATCAAAAATAAAAAAAATTGGCTAATTTTGAAAACGTAGCGTCATTTTTGCAAAAGTTTGTAAAACAAAAATGAAAAATTTTCCATTTTTGGCCATTTTGGTGGTACTTTGAGAACTTGTAACAAAAAAATATAACTCTGAATGTAATTTCTTTTTTGATTTTGGTTTGTATTTGTTATTAGTATTCAATTCAAACAATAAAATTTTGCTAATTTTGGAACATATCATCTTTGGCACACTTGTCTATGGACTAAATTACCTCCAGACTTCCATTTTCAGGAAAATCTGATCAATATTGCGGGGTCTAGAATTCCACGAAGTCAAATCGGGACATCATGGTATATGGGGGATATGGCAAGACATGGACCGATTCACATTATGTTCAGGACATTAAATATCTCTAGATTTTAAATTCAGGCAGATCGGATAGAAATTGCGGAGCCTAGATGTACAAGATCCCAAATTGGGAAGTCTGTTTTTATGGGGAAAATTCACAAATTTTAAAGAAATTCCCTCCCAAAGATGTTCTTTATTGTGACTGCATAGGAAGCTCATTTTAGTCAATTATTTATAACTAGCTTTTTTCAAATTTTTAATGAAAAATTTAATTTTTTTGGTTTCAAATAGGTTTAAAACATATTAAGAATTAATAAAATTGTATAAATTATTTAAATTTAGGCAAAAAAACGCTAAATCCTTTCTAGAAAAAATGCGAATTTTTGAAAATATTTGATGACAAGCGTTATAATGCATTAAAAATCTTAAAAATTTTTTTTTTTTAATTATTTATTTGTCAAAATATCACAAAATTTCTTAATTCACATCCAAACCACTAAATTCGCCTCACACCTTAAGAAGTGATGCACATTCAGTGCAGCTGCTGTTGAAATGGTGGACATACGTCCAATGACAAGCCCATGTTAAATTCATCGCTTCTGCGTCAATTTGGCACCATTTCCGGATCCAAAAAGAACATTTTCCCTACTTTTTTGGCAACGCTTTTTTTATACCCTCCGCCATAGGATGGGGGTATATTAACTTTGTCATTCCGTTTGTAACACATCGAAATATTGCTCTAAGACCCCATATTCTGGGTCGTGGTGAAATTCTGAGTCGATCTGAGCATGTTCGTCCGTCCGTCCGTCCGTCTGTTGAAATCACGCTAACATCCGAACGAAACAAGCTATCGACTTGAACCTTGGCACAAGTAGTTGTTATTGATGTAGGTCAAATGGTATTGCAAATGGGCCATATCGGTCCACTTTTACGTATAACCCCCATATAAACGGATCCCCAAATTTGGCTTGCGGGGACTCTAAGAAAAGCAAATTTCATCCGATCCAGCTGAAATTTCGTACATGGTGTCAGCATGCAAAAATTGGCTCACATCGGTCCATAATTATATATAGCCCCCATATAAACCGATCCCCCGATTTGGCTTTCGAAGCCTCTAAGAGAAGCAAATTTCATCCGATCCGGCTGAAATTTGGTACATGGCGTTTGTATATGGTCTTTAACAACCATGCAAAAATTGGTCCACATCGGTCAATAACTATATATAACCCTCATATAAATCGATCCCCCGATTTGGCTTGCAGAGCCTCTAAGAGAAGCAAATTTGGTATATGGTGTTAGTATATGGTATCTAATGACCATGCAAAAATTGGTCCACATCGGTGTATAATTATATATAGCCCCCATATAAACCGATCACCAGATTTGACATCCGGAGCCTCTTGGAAGACCAAAATTCATCTGATTCAGTTGAAATTTGCTACGTGGTGTTAAAATATGGCCTCAAACACCCATGAAAAAATTGGACGAAATTGATCCATAATTATATATAGCCCCCATATAAACCGATCCCCAGATTTGACCTCCGGAGCCCCTTGGAAGAGCAAAATTCATCCGATTCGGTTGAAATTTGGTACGTGATGTTAGTATATGGTATCCAACAACCATACAGGAATTGGTTCATATCAGTCCATAATTATATATAGCCCCCATATACACCGATCCCCAGATTTGACCTCCGGTGCCTTTTGGGGAAGCAAAATTCTTCCGATCTGGTTGATCGGAAGAATTTTGTAGTATATGATATTTAACAGCCATGCCAAAAGTGGTCCATATCAGTCCGTAATCATATATAGCCCCCATATAAACCGATCCCTACATTTGTTTTTGGAGCCTCTTGGAGGAGCAAATTTCATCCGAGTCAGTTGAAATTTGGTACATTGTGCTAGTATATGACCGTTAACAACCATGCCTAACTAGGTCCATATCGGTCTAGAGTTATATATAGCCCTCAGATAAATCGATCCCCAACAACACACAAATTGGCCCATATCAAGTTCGTAATTGTATATAGCCCCCATATAAGCGACCCCCATATTTCAATTCTGGCTCTCTACCACGTATGGGCTAACTCCCAATTTAGAAAACGATGTTAAGAGTTTTAAGATACCACAACCCAAGTAATTCGATTGTGGATGACAGTCTTTCGTAGAAGTTTCTACGCAATCCATGGTGGAGGGTACATAAGATTCGGCCTGGCCGAACTTACGGCCGTATATACTTGTTGCTGGGATAAAAAATTAAATTATTGGTATGCCAACTGTTGTCAGATTAATTAACAACAAAGATTTACTTGTGGTTGGGAGAATATAAAATCTATCTTTTATATATAAACAAACATTGTCTCATTAATTGGCTGCTATATTTCAGTCAAGATGATGCGACATAATCGTCTGCGGTGTTGACTGCCCCAATATGGTTGTCGGGGCTACAATCGGTAAACAGAAAAAAATATCAACAACATTTCTCCAATTAAATTTTATTTGAATTATTTCAAATAATCAATAATTGTGTTGATTCCACTACGTAGTCCTATGGCAAGCTCATATAAAATTCATTGCTTCTGATCCGATTTTGTACCACTTTCGAATTTAAACCGAACATTTTAATTGCTTTTTTAGTTTTAGATGTTTTGTTTGCTGGGTAATATTTTAACTTAATTTAATTGTATCAGTTTTTAACTGCATCTATTAACTGCTTAATTTTTGCAATTGCAGAAATATCAATTAAAAATTAAATGGATTGATTAATTCGTGTTTGAAGGCAACAAATATTTTTGCTGTGTAAAAATCTATCAAAAATGGTATAATTTTTACTGTTTGGTAGAATAATAGAACTATGATGAATTTCAGTACAGAAAAATAGTAGATACACTGTTAGAAAAATATGTTTTTCATATGTTCCGATATAAAGAAAATGTGTTTCGGGCACAATTTTTAAACACAATATATTTAAGTGCAAACATGTAATGTTCCTAAACTAACATAAAATGTTTGGGACACATATTTTAATATGTTAGAATATATTATGTTTGGGGCATGAATGTTTCATAAAAATAATATGTGTGAATGTATACATATATAAATTTACAAATTTCGAGTAAACATATATATGTTGTGATACTTTATTCAGAGAGCGACAGAGAGAGAGAGAGTTAGTATAGAGAAAGAAATAGAGATGGAAACCAGGAGGGTTGAATAAAAAGATATCAACATAACACAGCGAGAATGAAATGAGAGCAATTTCTGTGAAACCGCTTGTATGTAGTTTCGGAAAACTGTTTCATGATAAGGCCAAAAATGTAATATGCTTAAGTCTCAATATTATTTAATTTGAATATTAGAATGAGTATTCGGAATAAAGAGAATAGACATTCGGAACCAAGAGAATAGACATTTGAGAAAAAAAACAGCATATTTGTATTACAGAAAAAGATGCGAAGAACTCAAAAATTTCGTGGAAGTGAAAATTATCTGAGGAAATGAGCACAATCTTCTTTGAGGAATTCTTCCAAGCATATACTACTTATGGATTCAAAATGCTTCCAAACATATAATATGCTCACATAAAACAAACATATTAATGTTTCGGCAGTATCCTATAATATATGTGCTTCCTGCAAAATATGTTTGGAACATATGTTAGAGAAGCGATTTTTTTGAGGGTGTATGATTATTCAGTTCATATTTATATTGTAATGTGCGCAATATTCATTGGAAAAATAACTGTGTTCAAATCTGTATTTCTGGCGCTATTAAGTTGTTAAATAATCTTAATTTTCGGTGTTAATTAAGTTTGGCTCGACCCAGAATATATATATATATATATATATATATATATATATATATATATATATATATATATATATATATATATATATATATATATATATATATATATATATATATATATATATATATATATATATATATATATATATATATATATATATATATATATATACTTTATGGGGTCTGAGACCAATATTTCGTTGTGTTGCAACCTATGGTCGAGGCATTCATATCTACAGTACCCTTGAAACCAATTGAATATTCGATCTATATTTTTTCCCAACCATTCTTTTATACGTAATATCCTGAATACACAGACAGCGGCATATGCAAACATGCGTACACATACAGCGTTAACAATACCACATTTGAAAAGGCATGTGGATATGTTTTTGTTAGCTTGTTTTTTGTAGACTTGGTCATAAACGTTATACATAGGTGTAAAACATGCTACAAATGACCACAAAAAGTGTTGGAGTCTTTCCTTAAGGACATCCCAATTCGCATTCGCCACTCAACTAAAAAGATTTATGGACACTGCCGTATCGGAAAAATATATTTTTTCCAAACACTGATGTCTGTTTCTTTGTTTGTCTACTAAACTTTTAGCAAAAAATTAAACTCCTAACAATTTCTAAACTGATAAAGTTTAATCATTATTATGATAGAGAAGACTATTCAGTCGATTGTGATACCACACCTGTTGCTAAAAATGTAGCCACGAAAGCAATGAAATGTCCTTTTTGGATTCGAGAGTGGTACAGAATCAAAGAATGTTACATGGTCATATCCTAAGGGTGTATTTTAAAAATCTTTACTTTTTGATTTTCACCTTTTACTAGCTCA
Organism: Haematobia irritans; assembly: GCF_050003625.1. Taxonomy (NCBI): domain Eukaryota; kingdom Metazoa; phylum Arthropoda; class Insecta; order Diptera; family Muscidae; genus Haematobia; species Haematobia irritans. The sequence goes on from NC_134400.1 coordinate 170,162,649, forward strand.
TTTTTATCGCAAATGTCTCATCTAGACAGGAATTAATCAGCTCAAATTTCAAATCTGATCCGATTTCAACCAAATTAGGTACACTTTCTCTACACTGAAAAAACAGTGAACCCACAAGGAAAGAACATTTTAGTTAATTTTAGGAAAATTTAATTAATTGTAGAAAATTTTAACTAAACTGTATTATAAACGCAGATGTCGCGCCGATTTCACAAAAATATGTAAACAATTTTCGACAAATTCAAGAAAATTTTTTAGAACAAAATATTATTTTTCACTTATTAAAGAAAATTTCGTAGGTTGAAGAAAAAAATTGGAGTCCAAAATTGCAAAAATGTCTTTAGTGCCATACGAAGTTCATGATGGGCGCATTTTTGATAAAATTTACAAATATTAAGGAATTCTGAACTATTTTGTGGGAGATACGAATTTAGTTGATCTTGATACTTTATTTGTGTATAATTTTTTCCTCTGCTTTAGTTAAGTTAACTTAGGTACCCCAAAAATTATTAAAGTCATGGAAACTTTCTTAAAACGTAATAAGTCCATGAACTAAAAGATACAGTCGACTCCGCTGTACTGAAACGTTAAAAATGCAGCCATTTAATTTCAGTTATCCGAAGTTTTTGCTAAAGCGGACTACGGATAACTGAAAAAAACTTCCAGTAATGCGAACTTCGGATAACTGAAAAAGTTTCAGTAAAGCGGACTCCGTATAACTGGAAAAAATCCACTCAATTTCAGTTAACCGAACTTATGACCAATGCTATGTACATAAAATAATAAAAACAAGGTGTTTGATTCCGTGTGTGTGCCATCTACAATTTTACCTTTCAGTTGATTTTATTTACAGAGTGATTTAAACTGTTTTGAAAGTGCCATCTTCACTTGAAATAAAGCGTTCTCAATACGGAGAAGAAAATGTACTCTCTCTCAATAGCGAGAATGTGGCATTTTCAGTAAAGCGAAGTCATACTAATGTGACGAAACTCATTTGAACACAAAAAAACTTTCAGTAATCCGATTTTTTCAGTTAAGCGGAGTTTCACTAAAGCGGAGTAATTTAAATGAAATGGACAGAAAAAACAACTGGGGAATGCGATCGATTTCAGTTATCCGAGGTTTTTCAGTAAAGCGCATTGCGCTAAAGCGGAGTCGACTGTAATTAAATCAGCTTTAGTGAAATACAGGGTTCACTGTTTTTTGAGTGTAATCCCGAAATATAAAAGGCGTATGTTCGAAGTCAGTTGGAATACAATCCTATTGAAACCAGATACGAAATAAGAGTTTTTTTTTACTATACACTGAAAAAAAAATATTTTCGTGCTATTAAGATTGCGCAACCTAAACTTTAGGATGCGAAATTTACAAAATATTAAGGACACATTTCTTTAAAATAAATACATTTTAATTGAAATAAAGTTTATAATCTTTGCTTCAAAAAATTGTTTATTCAATTTACACACAAAATTTGGAAATTTGCGTCCTTCCTTTAAAGTTGCATGTCCTTGAACCAAGCAAATTTTCTTTGAAGTAAAGAAACACGCTTTTTATACCCTGCTCCACACTGTGGAACAGGGTATTATAAGTTAGTGCATATGTTTGCAACACCCAGAAGGAGACGAGATAGACAAATGGTGTCTTTGGCAACAATGCTCAGGGTGGGCTCCTGAGTCGATATAACCATGTCCGTCTGTCCGTCCGTCCGTCCGTCCGTCCGTCCGTCTGTCTGTGAACACATTTTTGTGATCAAAGTCTAGGTCGAAATTTAAGTCCAATCGCCTTCAAATTTGGCACATGTTCCTAATTTGGGTCAGAATAGAACCCTATTGATTTTGGAAGAAATGGGTTCAGATTTAGATATAGCTCCCATATATATCTTTCGCTCGATATGCACTAATATGGACCCAGCAGCCAGAGTTTTATACCGATTTGCTTGAAATTTTGTACAAACATAACACTTAGTCGTATAGTCAAGTGTGCAAAATTTGATTGAAATCGGTTGAGATTTAGATATAGCTCCCATATATATCTTTCGCCCGATATGGACTAATATGGCCCCAGAAGCCAGATTTTTGGCCGAATTTGGTTGAAATTTTGCACAGGGAGTAGATTTAGCATTGTAGCTATGCGTGCCAAATTTGATTGAAATATGCACTTATATGGACCCAGAAGCCAGAGTTTTATCCCGATTAGCTTGAAATTTTGCACAGAGAGTAGAATTAGTAGTATAGTCAAGTGTGAAAAATTTTATTGAAATCGGTTCAGATTTAGATATAGCTTCCACATATATTTTTCGCCCGATATGGACTTATATGGGTCCAGAAGCCAGAGGTTTGGCCCAATTTGGTTGAAATTTTGCACTAGGAGTACAAATAGTAATATAGTATTGTGTGCGAAATTTGATTGAAATCGGTTCAAATATAGATATATATATATATGTTTTTCTGATTTCGACAAAAATGGTCAAAATACCAACATTTTCCTTGTTAAATCGCCACTGCTTAGTCGAAAAGTTGCAAAAATGACTCTAATTTCCCTAAATTTCTAATACATATATATCGAGCGATAAATCATAAATAAACTTTTGCGAAGTTTCCTTAAAATTGCTTCAGATTTAAATGTTTCCCATATGTTTTTACTAAAATTGTGTTCCACCCTAGTGCATTAGCCAACTTCAATTTTGAGTCTATAGATTTTGTAAAAGTCTATCAAATTCTGTCCAAATCGAGTGATATTTAAATGAATGTATTTGGGACAAACCTGTATATATAGCACCCAACACATTTGACGGATGTGATATGGTATCGAAAATTTAGATCTACAAAGTGGTGCAGGGTATAATATAGTCGGCCCGCCCGACTTTAGACTTTCCTTACTTGTTTTATTTAAAGAAATCGCCCTTAAATTATCTGAAATATTGAATCTTTAGATTTAAGATAAAAACGCTTCAAGTATAGGCTAAGACGTATTTTGAGGGTGTGGCATCTTTGGTTTAAAGTGTTTTTGGCGTTAACACTGAAAAAAAAGCATGCTCGGTTTCAAAGATTTTGTCTTTACTTTAACAATTTTGGTATTGATTCCGAGCCAAAGAAGCGGAGAATACATATAAGGATACTTTTAAGACACAATTCTCTTTTAAATTTAGGTTTTGTGTACTTGATTCTAGGAAGCAAATTTTAATTTTTCGTTTTTTAGCTTGTTTTCTTCATATGCTATTAAAGCCCTTTAAAAACGGGTTAACGACGACTTTATTTTCCAAATTCAGATTCGACTTCCAGTAGAAATTGTGCTATGTTTCAAGTAAAAAACACCTTTAAAATAAAGTGTTAAAAAACGTGTCCTATATTTGAACGATTTTTTGCTTTGTAGTCAAGATGCAAAAAGACAACAAATTTAAAGACAATTTCATTAATTTTAAAGAATTTTTCTGAATTATTAAAGTCAAGTTGACCTTAGTTCAAAATTGTTTTCTTTCATGTTATGATACCCATTTTTAAGTCAAATCACTTAATTATAAGGACAATACGACTTCATTGAAAAGTTTTTCGACTTTTGGACAAGGAAAAAAACTTTATATTAGAGAAATGGGTCTTCTATGCTAAGCAAAATTTGCATTCGTATTTTAAAGACATGAAATCTTTGACCTCACGACAATATTTTTTTCAGTGAAGAAAACAATTTTTACTTTGAAGTATTCGTTATAATTTGGATTTTTAAACTGGCATTTGTTTGTACGTGAATAGCTTTATTAATATACTGCCAATGAGAAGAAGAGGAGAAGAGAATGAAAATTCGATAAATGAGATCTGCATCTCAATCTTAAATTTATTGATCCTAGATTTAAAGCCAAATAGGTTGTTAAAAAATTTCTTTATTCTAAAGATGCCGCATCTTTGGCTCGGAATCAATACCCATATCAATCCTAAAGGTAAGGTCAAAATCTTTGGATCCCAGTAAACTTTTTTTGAGTGCATATTCTTAAAATTAGATTGCAAATTTTGATTAGATTAGATAACGCATTTTTGTAATATAAAGTTTTTTCCTTGTCCGAAAAGTCGATAAAGTCGTTTTGTCCTTATATGTTGTTAGTAATTTCACTTAAAAATGGGTATCTTTACAAAGCAAAAAAGCGTTCAGTACTTTATTTTAAAGTCGTTTTTTATTTGAATCGTAGCAAAATTTCTACTTTAAATCGAGTCTGCATTTGGAAATTTAAATTGTCGTAAACACGTTTTTAAACGACTTTGATATCTGACGAAAAGTTGAAAAGCGAATAGATTGAAATTAGTTTCCTAAAATTAAGTACGCAGAACTCAAATTTAAAAGAGAATTGTGGGTTAAAAGTATTCTTATTTCAATTCTCCGCTTCTTTGGCTCGGAATCAATACCAAAATCATTATCAAAATCGAATCAATACCAAAATCGGAATCAATACCAAATTCATTTATTCGTATAACGATAACTTAAGTTTTCAAATTAAGACTCGACTTCAAGTAGGAAACGTCTATAAAATAAAGTTTTTAGTAAAGATACAAAAAGTAAATAAATTTAAAGAAGATTTCATTAACTTTAAAGAATTTTTCTGAATTATTAAAGTCAAGTTGACCTTAGCTTATAAATTTTTTCTTTCATGTTAAGATACCCACACGCTCACAAAAAATCGCTTCTGTAACATATACTCCCAAACATATTTTGCTTCAAGCATATATATTTTTGGGTATTGCCCAAACATTTATATGTTTGATCTCTTCCAATATATAATATGTTTGAAAGCATATTGGTCTAAACAATATATGTTTGGGTAGTCTAAGTTCCAAACATTTTGTATTTTGGCATCCAAATTCAATAATGTTGTCTTCCAAAAAACAATATGTTATTATGTGACCATATAATATGTTTGGAAGCATTTTGCACCCAAAAATATTATATGCTTAAAAAAATTCTCCCAAACAATATTGTGCTCAAAATTTTATTTATTTATTTATATATTTACAATCATAATGAATTATGAAAATAAACAGGTAATATAGGTGCTAACAACATAGGTTTTCGACCTGAATGCTCAAAATGTTGTTTCTGCCCAATTGTATATTCCCCCACATCTTTCTCACTTCCACGAGATTTTTTACTTCTTAGCACCTTTTTCTGTAATACAAACATTGTAGAAGAAATTATTCAATTGTATGTTTTTTTTTATTTTAATTTTACCTTTTGCCGGACGGGGATTCGAACAGCGGACCACACAGTTTGTAAGGATCAAAGAAGTAGCTGATCAATTGCCCAAGGAATAATAAAATGTTAATTTTGTAATAACAAGCAACAACCACCAACTTAATTCAATATCGCTCCCTGTTAAATAGCGCTCCAAGCTACTAAACACATATATGTTTATAGGCTATTTCTAAATTAATATATGTTTGCATCCAAGCATATTATATTTACAAACATTTTATGTCCCAAACATAATATGTTCTAACATATTAACATATATGTCCCAAACATGTTATGCTAGTTTATGAACATTATATGCTTGCACTCAAAAATATTGTGTTTAAAAATTTGTGTTCCAAACATATAATGTTTATAGCCAAACATATGAAAAACAGTCTTTTTCATCCGTGCATTTTTAAGTCAAATCACTTAATTATAAGGACAATATGACTTCATTGAAAAGTTTATCGACTTTTGGACAAGGGAAATAACTTTATTTTAGAGAAATGCGTCTTCTATGCTAAGCAAAATTTGTATTCGTATTTTAAAAACATGAAATCTTTGACCTCACGACAATATTTTTTTCAGTGTATATGTAATTTTGTGTGCAAAGTACAGCTCTTAGTTTAAGTCCGATCGTCCTCACACAGAGTTTTACATTAGCTCAACGACAATCGCTATTGATTTTGGAAAAAATCGGTTCAGATTTAGATATAGCTGTCATATATATTTATCACCGATCTGGTAATAATTGACGTATTTATCAACGTATTTTTTCAAAATTTCGGCCAGCCAAATATTTTGGGGCTTTCGTAAGATGTGCAAAATATCAGCCAAATCGATTCAGATTCAGATATAGCTCCCATATATATCTTTCGTCCGATTTTCACTTATATGGCCTCAAAAGCCAGAGTTTTGCCCTGATTCGCTTCAAATTTTGCACAAGGAGTACGTTTAATAGTATTGTTAATTGCGCTAAATTTGGTTGAAATCGGTTCAGATTTAGATATAGCTCCCATATATACCTTTCGTCCGATTTCGACTAATATGGCCTCAAAAGCCAGAGTTTTGCCCTGATTTGCTTAAAATTTTGCACAAGGAGTACGTTTAAGAGTATACTTCAGTGTGCTAAATTTGGTTAAAATCAGTTCAGATTTAGATATAGCTCCCATATATATCTTTCGCCCGATTTAGACTTATATGGCCTCAAAAGCAAGAGGTTTGTCATGATTTGCTTCAAATTTTGCACAAGGAGTACGTATGAGTAGTCTCGTTAAGCGTGCTAATTTTGGTTGAATAGCTCCCATATATATCTTTCGTCCGATTTACACCCATATGACCACGGAGGCCAAAATTATTCTCCCATTTATGTTTTTTGCTGAGATAGCAGGATTATTATTCTAACTACACTCAAAAAAATAATTCTTTCCTCCCAAACGAAATTTTAGACAAACAAAGTTCGTTTCTCATTTGCTTTTAGTTGAAAGCTAGTGTATTTGGAAGAAAAGTATATACTTTTTGTGATAAACGTTTATTCTTTTCCAGGATGTAAAAACAACTTCATAAACACTAACTCAAAAATTTTTTTACTGGCTAATTGCATTTTCCCTCATATCTTTCTTACTGTCACGAAGTTTTTTAGTTCTTAGCACCCTTTTCTGTAATACAAACAATGTAGAAGAAATTATACGATTTTATAAATTTTTACAATTTTTTTTTTACCTTTCGCCTGGACGGAGAATCGAACCGCGGACCATGCAATTTGTAAGCCAACACACTATCCACTGAGCCAAGTAGCCGTTATTATCATCAATAGACAATTTCCCATATAAGTTATATTTATATAGCATAGCTTGCGGCGCCCACGAGCCGATTAAACAAAGTTTATTTAACAGAAAAATACATTTAGTTGGGCACCGTGGAGCAGTGGTTGCTACGTCCGACTTGCATGCCAAGGGTCGTGGGTTCGATCCCTGCTTCGACCATTTTTTTTTTACATATATGGTCGGAAGATTCCGAAAAAATGTTCAACATTACATTCTAATATATTAAATTTTTACTATGAACTGTAAAATGTGTCTTACCGTGTAAAAATTGGGGGATCTTATTTGATATGGTTAGATCTGTGCCAAGATATGGTCAGATCTGAGCAGATCCGAAAAATGGTTATATCTGCTCAGATCTAAATACTATGAAATTGGATCTGATCAGATCTCAAAAATGAGACACATCTAATCAGATCTAATTTGATATAATTGTATATTATTTGATACATTTGTATCTTTCGAGATCTGTCAACAGCATAGGATACCTGTTCATAATAAAAGCCCATAATTTGTATATAATATGAGATCAATTAATTTATTTAAAAATACAAAAAGTATATGCAAACACTCCATAACCTAACCATAACCATTACATACACTGAAAAAATTTTAATATAAATTGAATTCCATCAAAGTCAATTAAGGAGGTATTGTTGTCCAGGGGTTTTTTCGTTTGTTTTTTTTTTAAGGCAATCTGTAATGAAAGTTGCAAAAAAAGGTTATAATTTTATGTTGCTTTTAATGCTCACATTTAAAGAGAATTCGTGAACAGTGATCAACATATCGAGTGATGTCCGATTCCGCTCCACCGCCGAGATAATTTTTGGTCGGAACTGGGATTGAACGCATGACTTTTTGAATGCAAAGCGGGCATGGTAACCAATACCACCGTGGTTTCCTTTTTCCTAATCTAGAAAGTATTAAAACAATATATGAAAAGGACTACGAAGGAAATGACAAATACAATCTACTTACCTACATAATCTCCGTAATAAAAGAAACTACAATTTACCAAATTAAAACAATCAAGTATTTCTTAATTTTCTCGCCTTTCTTGTGTTATCTTTATGTTATTAATGGGTTTTTGTTGAGACTAATGGGTCGTTCACACTAAAGGCCGAATTGGTTTGTCGAATTTAATGGAAACATGGAGGACTCTTATAATGTATAAAACCCATTTATTAGAAAATATCGATGTCTCTATTCCAAAGTACGCTAAAAACTCTAAAAAGTGAATTTTACAGGAAACAAGTTAAAAGTTTTTTTTTTGGAACTTAGACCACTTTAGACCGAACAAATTTTTTTGCTCTTTTTGGATTGGAAATTTGTAAAACTTTAGTCACAGACTGCGTCAATATTAACAATAACTTTTGATAGAAGTGTCCAATAAATTCGAACATTTGAAAGGATGCAATCCACATCAATGCGAATAAAAAACAACGAACTCCATCAAATTTTTTTTTACCTTTTGGACCGTAATTAACCCCATATATAGTCAGATATGATGTTATATATACCATATCTTATTAGATATAGTGCTATACATGGGTCTATCCAAGCATATATTATTAGATATGGGAGATATAATTAGATATTACACTATATATGATGAGATCTGCGATTATATTTAGCCAGATCTAGCGCCATATATAGCATATCTGTGCAGATCTAATTACATCTGAACCAATATCTGAACAGATCCAATTAGATAAAATTTGATATTATTACATAGGATTGGATCCTCTAATTTTTACACGGGTTATTAAAAACCTAAAGTCAGAAAAGAACAGTGTTTGATATAAACGAAATGGAATGTGTTGTTGGTTCAAAAATAACTTTTTTATTAAAAACATAAACATTTTGTAACAAAATAATTTTTTGGTGATAAAAGTGTATTCTTTTCGAAGCAATTCAAAAAACACTAAGAAAAGAAAAACGTTTTCGGTACACGTTTTCCAAAGTTTTTTTTTTTTTCTTTGCGTGTATGCATGTCAAATTTGGTCAAAATCGGTTTATATTTAGATATAGCTCCCATATATTATATGTATGCCAGATTAGGGGAAATATGGTAGAATGTTTCATATTTTAGACCCATTTTCAATGGGAGTTTCCTCCAATTGATTCGATAGTTTCCACATAGAATACATTTAATATGCTATTTAAGTGAGTCATCTTGATCTAATATGGCCAAAATACCCACATTTTACACAAAATTCTGTGATGATTTCCCCATATCGTAGTCATATTCTACACACTGTAATGCCAAACTTTCCACAGAATTGTCAAATTTTCAATAAACCTCCGACTTGTGGAAATATCGTCCGAATTGCCCAAATAATGTATCACAACCCACAATTGACCACATATCTTGGCGAGATTTAACCAATATCCTTGTAAAATCGCCACTGCTGAGTAGCAAAAATTGTAAATATTACTCAAATTGTCTTATATCTCGAATACATATGTATTGCCCGATAAATCATAAATGCTATTTTATACAATTGCATCAAAATTGCCCTAGCTTTATATTTCCCATATTTATACCCTTCACCACTACTGTGGTACAGGGTATAATAAGTTAGTGCATTTGTATGTAACACCAAGAAATAGTGGTCATAGACCCATCTTTTAGTACAGCTCGCAATTTAAGTCCGATCGTTCTCAAATTTGGCATAGGGCCGTTTCATGGGATAGAGACAATCGCTATTGGTTTTGGAAAAAATCGGTTCAGATTTAGATATAGCTGGCATATATATTTATCCCCGATTTGGTCATAGTTAGCATGTTTATCAACCGATTTTCTTGAAATACCGTACATCCGAATATTTTATGCATCTCGAAAATCTTGAAAAATATCATCCAAATCGGTTCAAATTTAGATATAGCTCCCATATATATCTTTCGTCCGATTTAGACTCATATGACCACAGAGGCCAAAGTTTACTACCGATTTTCGTGAAATTTTGCACAGAGGGTAGAATTGACATTCTACCAATGCTTGGTAAATTTGATTGAAATCGGTTCAAATTTAGATATAGCTCCCATATATATCATTCGTCCGATTTGAACTTATATGGTCACAAAAGCCAGAGTTTGCCGTGATTTGCTTCAAATTTTGCACAAGGGGTACGTTTAATAGTATCGTTAAGTGTGGCAAATTGTTTTAAAATCGGTTCAGATTTAGATATAGCTCACATATATATCTTTCGCCCGATTTGGACTTATATGGTCTCAAAAGCCAACGTTTTGCCCTGACTTACTTCAAATTTTGCACAAGCGATACTTTTAACGATACTATTGTATGTGCCAAATATGGTCAAAATCGATTCAGATTTAGAAATAGCTCCCATATATATCTTTCGTCCGATTTGAACTTATAGGACCTCAAAATCCAGGGTTTTACCGTGATTTGCTTCAAATTTCGCGCAAGGAGTACGTTTAGAAGTATCGGTAATTGTGCCAAATTTGGTTGAGATCGGTTCAGATTTAGATATATATCTTCCGTCCGATTTGCACTCATATGACCAGGTGGGCCAAAGTTATACTCCCATTTACGTGAAATTTCGCATAGATAGCAGACTTATTATTCTAACTATACATGATAAATTTAGTCAAAATCGGTTCAGATTATATATAGCTCCCATATATACGTACACCAGAGTTGGGGAAATATGTTATGGTAGACTGTTATACATTTTAGACCCATTCCAATGGAAGTTTCCTCCAATTAACTGGATAGCGTTTGCCGATTTAAATTTTAATTCTAGAGATTTTGTAGAAGTAAAAAAATTGTCTCCTTTATGTGAAGTAGTTGAGAGATGGTAACACAAAATTTTGGCCTACATAGGGGTGAAGGGTATAATATAGTCGGCCCCGCCCAACTTTAGACTTTACTTACTTGTTATACCCACCACCATAGAATGGTGACGGGGGTATAATAAGTTTGTCATTCCGTTTGTAACACATCGAAATATCGATTTCCGACTATATAAAGTATATATATTCTTGATCAGGGAGAACTTTTAAGACTATATAACGATGTCCGTCAGTCCGTCTGTCTGTTGTAATCACGCTACAGTCTTTAATAATGAAGCAATCGTGCTGAAATTTTGCACAAACTCGTCTTTTGTCTGCAGGCAGGTCAAGTTCGAAGATGAGCTATATCGGTCCCGGTTTTGATATAGTCCCCATATAAACCGACCTCCCGATTTGTGGTATTGGGCTTATAGAGATCGAAGTTTTTATCCAATTTGCCTGAAATTTGAAATCTAGAGGTATTTTATGACCATAAAGAGGTGTGCCAAAAATGGTGAGTATCGGTCCATGTTTTGAAATAGCCCCCATATAGACCGATCTCCCGAGTTTACTTCTTGGGCTTATAGAAATCGCAGTTTGTATTCAATTTACCTGAAATTGGAAATCTAGAGGTATTGTAGGACCACAAATACGTGTGCCAAAAATTGTGAGTATCGGTCCATGTTTTGGTATAGTGCCCATATAAAACGACCTCCCGATTTGGGGTCTTGGGCTTATAGAAACCGTAGTTTTTTATCCAATTTGTCTGAAATTAGAAATCTAGAGATATTTTAGGACCATAAAGAGGTGTGCCGAAAATGGTGAGTATCGGTCCATATTTTGGTATAGCCCCCATATAGACCGATTTCCCGATTTTACTTCTTGGACTTCTAGAAACCGAAGTTTTTATCCTATTTGCCTGAAATTGGAAATCTAGAGGTATTTTCGGGTCATAAAGAGGTGTGCCGAAAACGGTGAGTATCGGTCCATATTTTAGTATAGCCCCCATAAGAACGATCTCCCGATTTAAGTCCTTGGGTTTCTAGAAACTGTAGTTTTTATCCGATTTGCCTGAAATTGTAAATATTCTGGTATTTTAGGCTCACAAAAACGTGTATCGGATTAAGTTATTATCGGTCCGTTTGGTAATGCCTCCATATAGACCGACTTCACTTCTTGAGGGTGTAGAAGGCGCACTGATCATGAAAATTGCTTGAAACTCAATGTAAAATTTCCAGATTTTACTTCTACAGATTTAAGATTTCAAATCAAGACGTTATTTTATAATTTTCTTGCACACTTACAAGAGATGTTAATGATTTCTCAAAAACTCAAACAAAAATGGTTCTTATAAATCCAGAATCTGTTATAGTCCCCATAGGTGAAATCTTTAAATGTATCTTCGGGAAGTGTCCTCAAGTCCTCAAGCCCTCCTGAAATTTCAAAGGAAACCCTAATATTTGGTTCAAATTCATTCTGGAAAAATTGAGAATTTTTGAAAATATTTGAATTCAAATGTTTCAAATAAGCGTACGAATCACTTAAAAATCTTAAAAAATATAAAAATTATTTATTTATCACAAAATTTCTAAATTCACATCCAAAACACCTTAAAAGTTATTCAGTGCAACGGCTGGTTAAATGATGGACATCCATCCTATGACAAACCTATTTTGCACCACTTCCAGATCCAAAAGAACATTTTCACTACTATTTTGGCGACGATGGGAGATTTTGAAACTGAATGCCATAAAATTTTGCTAATGGAATTCAATTATTAGTATCGTTATCTGTGCTATATTTAGTAGAAATCGGTTCAGCCCATTTTTCCTTACTTGTTATACCCTCCATCATAGGATGGGGGTATATTAACTTTGTCATTCCGTTTGTAACACATCGAAATATTGCTCTAAGACCCCATAAAGTATATATATTCTGGGTCGTGGTGAAATTCTGAGTCGATCTAAGCATGTCCGTCCGTCCGTCCGTCCGTCTGTTGAAATCACGCTAACTTCCGAACGAAACAAGATATCGACGTGAAGCTTGGCACAAGTAGTTGTTATCGACGTAGGTCGGATGGTATTGAAAATGGGCCATATCGGTCCACTTTTACGTATAGCCCCCATATAAAGGGACCCTCAGATTTGGCTTGTGGAGCCTCTAACAGAAGCATATTTAATCCGCTTCAGCTGAAATTTGGTATATGGTGTTGGTATATGGTCTCTAACAACCATGCAAAAATTGGTCCACATCGGTCCATAATTATATATAGCTCCCATATAAACCGATCCCCAGATTTGGCTTGTGGAGCCTAAAAGAGAAGCAAATTTCATCCGATCCGCCTGAAATTTGGTACATGATATTGGTATATGGTCTCTAACAACCATGCAAAAATTGGTCCACATCGGTTCATAATTATACATAGCCTCCATATAAACCGATCCCCAGATTTGGCTTGCGAAGTCTCCAAGAGAAGAAAATTGCATCCGATCCGGCTGAAATTTGGTACATGATGTTGGTTTATGGTCTTTAACAACCATGCAAAAATTGGTCCACATCGGTTCATAATTATATATAGCCCCCATATAAACCGATCCCCAGATTTGGCTTGCGAAGTCTCCAAGAGAAGAAAATTTCATGCGATCCGGCTGAAATTTGGTACATGATGTTGGTATATGGTCTCTAACAACCATGCAAAAATTGGTCCATATCGGTCCTTAATTATATATTGCCCCCATATAAACCGATCCCCAGATTGGGCTTGTGGAGCATCTAAGAGAAGCAAATTTCATCCGATCTGGCTGAAATTTGGTACATGGTGTTTGTATATGGTCTCTAACAATCATGCAAAAATTGGTCCATATCGGTTCATAATTATATATACCCCCCATATAAACCGATCCCCAGATTTGGCTTGCGAAGTCTCCAAGAGAAGAAAATTTCATCCGATCCGGCTGAAATTTGGTACATGGTATTGGTATATGGTCTTTAACAACCGTGCAAAAATTGGTCCACATCGGTTCATAATTATATATAGCCCCCATATAAACCGATCCCCAGATTTGGCTTGCGAAGTCTCCAAGAGAAGCAAATTGCATCCAATTCGGTTGTAATTTGGAACATGGTGTTAGTATATGATCTTTAACAACCGTGCCAGAATTGGTCCATATCAGTCCATAATTATATATAGCCCCCATATAAAACGTTCTCCAGATTTGACCGCCGGAGCCTCTTGGAGGAGCAAAATTCATCCGATCCGGTTCAAATTAGGAACGTGGTGTTAGTATATGGTCTCTAACAACCACACCAAAATTGGTCCAATCACACAAAAATTGGTCCATATCGGTTCATAATCATGGTTGCCACTCGAGCCAAAAATAATCTACCAAAATTTTATTTCTAGAGAAAATTTTGTTCAAATTTTATTCGGTTCATAATCATGGTTGCCACTCGAGCCAAAAATAATCTACCAAGATTTTATTTCTATAGAAATTTGTTTTAAAATTTTATTTCTGTAGAAATTTTTGTCAAAATTTTCTTTCTATAGAAAATTTTGTCAAAATTTTTATTTCTATAGAAAATTTTGTGAAAATTTTATTTCTATAGAAAATTTTGTTAAAATTTTATTTCTGTAGAAAATGTTGTCAAAATTTTATGTCTACTTTTTCAAACTGAATTATATACGTATTAGATCGATCTTTTTTGATTTAATATATACCACGTATGGACTTACATACAATTTAGAAGATGGTGTTAGGAGGTTTTAAGATACCTTGCCATCGGCAAGCGTTACCGCAACTTAGGTCATTCGATTGTGGATGGCAGTGTTTAGAAGAAGTTTCTAAGCAATCCATGATGGAGGGTACATAAGCTTCGGCCTGGCGGAACTTACGGCCGTATATACTTGTTTTAATTTAAATCTGTATTAAAATTTTAAAAATTTTCTAAGAACTCAATTTGTTCATTTGATACTTGATCTTGAATGTGGCAATCATATTGCAAAGAGTTAAAATAAAACAGAGGACAAAGAACAAAAAGCAAAACAAATATTCATTGTACTACATTTCCACTTCAAGCTGTGAAGTTCAAGTGTTGATTTTTATCGCAACAAAGTCCCACTTGACGGCCCCCGACATGAACATTCAGCGGTGGCGGTGACTGTGATGATGATGATGGAGATGACGAGGGCGATGACGATGGTGATAATCCTGATTCAATTTTTGTTCCTCGTAAGTGCTGACGATGTGGCACTTTGTCCAAATGAAAATGAAAACAATTTTGCGGTTTGCTGTCATTGATATCCTGGTGAGAGGAAACAAAAAGAATCACTGTGGGACATAGGAGAGAAATAAAAAAAACACTCTCTAAATATTTTTGCTTTGCATTTTTTTCTATGTTAACATATGGTAGATTAGTTGGTGGCATATAAAGTGTAGTTTGTTTGTTTTTTTTTTTTTTGTATGCCAGTAAAAATGGGAGGAATAGTTAGCAAATTCCAAATAGAAACATTAATCACAGTCTTGAATGATTGGCAAAATTTACCACCCATTGAGATATGAAGTTGCCCGAAGTGTTTTTTTATTTTTTGATCACTGAAAACGGTTGGAGTAATATAGTATATATATGAAATGTAATGATGACGGCGTTTACTAAATTTCATACAAAAACTTTCAAATGGGCAATATGAAAGAATTGAATACGATGTTATTCAAAGACAATGGTTGGTGTGAAGCTTTTTGCTGTGGACCTAAAATGGTATAAAACTTACATTTATTATAACGAATCGTTGATAATTTTTTGGCCATATTCAATCGGTTAATAAATGAATTCACACTGAAAACAAAAACACGTCCGATTCCAAAGATTTTGTCTTTACACTAATTATTGTAGTATTGATTCCGAGCCAAAGAAGCGATGCATTGAAATAAGGATACATTTAAGACACAATTATCTTTTAAATTTGAGTTTTGCATACGTGATTCTAGGAAACTAATTTTAATTTATTCGATTTTTAACTTTGTTTTATTGATGTGTTAAGTCCTTTAAAAATGTGTTAATGACACCTTAAATTTCTAACTTAGGATTCGACATCAAGTCCGTCTGTCTGCCTGTTGTAATCAGGATACAGCTTTCAATAATGGCACTATCGTCCTGCATTTGACACATTTTCGTTCTTTATTTGTACTCTGAAAAATATATTGTCGTGAGGTCAAAGATTGCATGTCTTTAAAATACGAATACAAATTTTGCTTAGCATAGAAGACGCATTTCTCTAAAATAAAGTTATTTTCCTTGTCCAAAAGTCGATAAACTTTTCAATGAAGTCGTATTGTCCTTATAATTAAGCGATTTGACTTAAAAATGGGTATCTTAACATGAAAGAAAAAATTTATAGGCTAAGGTCAACTTGACTTTAATAATTCAGAAAAATTGTTTAAATTTAATGAAATTGTCTTTAAATTTGTTGTCTTTTTGCATCTTGACTACAAAGCAAAAAATCGTTCAAATATAGGACATGTTTTTCAAAACTTTATTTTAAAGAAGTTTTCTACTTCAAACATAGCATAATTTCTACTGGAAGTCGAGTCCTAATTTGGAAAATAAAGTTGCCGTTAACTCGTTTTTAAAGGACTTTGATTGCATATGAAGAAAAAAAGCTGCGAAAGCGAAAAATGAAGATTTGCTTCCTAGAAGCAAGTACACAAAACCTAAATTTAAAAGAGAATTGTGTCTTAAAAGTATCCTTACTTGTATTCTCCGCTTCTTTGGCTCGGAATCAATACCAAATTTTTTAATGTAAAGACAAAATCTTTGGAACCGAGTATGCTGTTTTTTTTCAGTGTAGGCAGGTCAAGTTCGATGGCGGGCGATATCGGTCCAAGTTTTGATATAGCCCTCATATAAACCCCAATGTGGTGTCACAATGGACTGAATAGTCTAAGTGAGCCTGATACATCGGGCTGCCACCTAACCTAACCCCCCCCCCCCCCCCTATTTGGGATCTTGGACTTGTAGAGACCGTAATTTCTATACGATTTGCCTGAAATTGAAAATTTTGATGTATTTTAGGGCCACAAACATGTGTGCTGAAAATGGAGTGTATCGGTCCATGTTTTGGTATAGCCCTCATATAGACCGATCTCCTCCGTTTACTTCTTGGGCTTTTAGAAACCGTACTTTCAATCCGATTTGCTTTGAATTGGAAATATGGAGGTATTTTAAGATCATAAGTAGGTGTGCCGCATACGGTGTGTATCGGTCTATGTTTTGCTATAACCCCCTTATAGACCGATCTCCCGATTTTACTTCTTGAGTTTCTAGTTGATATCCAATTTGCCTGAAATTTGAAATCTAGAGGTATTTTAGGACCATAAATAGGTTTTCAGAAAATGTTTTGGTATAGCCCCCATATAGACCGATCTCCTGCGTTTACTTCTTGGGCTTCTAGAAACCATAGTTTTTATTCGATTTGAGTGAAATTGTAAATATACTGGCCACAAAAATCTGTACCTGATTTACTTTTTCTAGGTCCATTTGGTGGCGCACTGATCATGAAAATTACTTCAAAACTGAATGTAAAATTTTCCAATTTTACTTCTCATAATTATTTGAATAATAGGATTTTAGATTTCAAATCAAAAACTCTTAGTCGTAGCGGGTTACTTGATAATATATAGAATTTCAGGGAATTTGATGACAGATATGTATTCTCCCAAGCAGATCAGTTCAACAGTACGCTTCCCGAAGACAAATTTAAAGATTCTATCTATGATGACTAGATCAGATTCTGGATTAATAAGCTGAAAATTGTTTCAATTAATAAAAACAAGTATATACGGCCGTAAGTTCGGTCAGGCCGAAGCTTATGTACCCTCCACCATGGATTGCGTAGAAACTTCTACTGAAGACTGTCATCCACAATCGAATTACTTGGGTTGCGGTAACACTTGCCGATATCAAGGTATCTTAAAACTTCCTAACACCGTCTTCTAAATTACAAGGTAGTCCATACGTAGTATATATTAAACTAAAAAAAGGCGATTAAATACGTATATAATTAAGTTTATAGTTTCTATAGAAATACAATTTTGACAAAATAAAATTTTGACAACATTTTCTATAGAAGTAAAATTTGGGAAAAATTTTCTATAGAAATAAAATTTGGAAAAATGTTTTCTATAGAAATAAAATTTTGAAAAAATTTTCTATAGAAATAAAATATTGACAAAATTTTCTATAGAAATAACATTTTGACAATGTTTTCCGGCTATATATAACTATAGACCGATATGGACCAATTTTGGCATGGATATTAGCGGCCTTATACTAACACCACGTTGCAAATTTCAACCGGATCGGATGAATTTTGCTTATCCAAGAGGGAATCTGGGGAACGGTTTATATGGGGGCTATATATAATTATGGACCGATATGGACCAATTTTTGCGTGTTTGTTAGAGACCACATTCTAACACGGATAGGGGGGCTATATATAATTATGGACCGATATGGACCAATTTTTGCATGGTTGTTAGAGACCATATACTAACACCATGTACCAAATTTCAGCCGGGTCGGATGAAATTTGGTCCTCCTAGAGGCTCCCCAAGCCAAATCGGGGGATCGGTTTATATGGGGGCTATACGTAGTTATGAACCGATATGGACCAATTTTTGCATGGTTGTTAGAGACCATCTACTAACACCATGTACTAAATTTCAGCCGGATCGAATGAAATTTGCTTCTCTTAGAGGATCCGCAAGCCAAATTTGGGGGTCCATTTATATGGGGGCTATACCTAAAAGTGGACCGATATGGACCAATTTTGGCATGGTTGTTAGAGACCATATACTAACACCATGTACCAAATTTCAGCCGAATCGGATGAAATTTGCTTCTCTTAGAGCGATCGCAAGCCAAATTTGGGGGTCCGTTTATATGGGAGCTATACGTAAAAGTGGACCGATATGGACCAATTTGTGCATGGTTATTGGAGACCATCTACTAACACCATGTACTAAATTTCAGCCGGATCGAATGAAATTTGCTTCTCTTAGAGGCTCCGCAAGCCAAATTTGGGGGTCCGTTTATATGGGAGCTATACGTAAAAGTGGACCGATATGGACCAATTTTTGCATGGTTGTTAGATACCATATACTAACACCCTGTACCAAATTTCAGCCGGATCGGATGAAATTTGCTTGTCTTAGAGCAATCACAAGCCAAATTTGGGGGTCCGTTTATATGGGGGCTATACGTAAAAGTGGACCGATATGGCCCATTTGCAATACCATCCGACCTACATCAATAACAACTACTTGTGCCAAGTTTCAAGTCGATAGCTTCTTTCGTTCGGAAGTTAGCGTGATTTCAACAGACGGACGGACGGACATGCTCAGATCGACTCAGAATTTCACCACGACCCAGAATATATATACTTTATGGGTTCTTAGAGCAATATTTCGATGTGTTACAAACGGAATGACAAAGTTAATATACCCCCATCCTATGGTGGAGGGTATAAAAATCTCACTAAATTTCTTAACTGACTTTATTTTTCTTTGTTTTTATTTTTTATTAAAAATTGATTGTATCAGTTAACTGCATTAACTACAATACATAACTTCGTGATATAAACTTTCTTTTAGGGATGCTAGTGATTCAACTTTAAATCTTAGTTTTATTCCTAACCAAAAACTTTGCTGGAAGACGTAAACAAAGGCATTAAAAAGCACAAACTAAAAACAATGCATGCTATTTTGACATTTGATGTGTCATGTGTCACAAAAGAATGTCAATTTTTCACAACAAATCTGTATTGGCAATGAGAGGAGTGGAATATGCACTCCAAAATGAGGTTACGTTACACGGCATGATTTTTAAAAACAAATCCCGAACAATTTTATATCCTTCATGTGGAAAAACTGATGGATGGACGGACAGACATATATTCGAATTCATTACTGCCGTGTTGTTACAGTTCGCTTTTATTATGCCATGCCATAGTTTACTCACATCCATATTTTGAGCCCATTTTAGAGCCTAAAATATTACCCTCATATTGGCAGGGAAAAAAGGACTACTTTCCTGTAGACCAAATACTGGCTGACTGCCTTTTTTCAGGGTAATTGCTTCCATATTTCGGTTAGAGCATTTTAAGTGATATCGGTGACATCAATCCAATGAGTGAGTGGTTGTCATACACAATGCCGTTGTTCTTTAGGCATTTAGACAGATATTCCACTCCATTTACGCTGGCATTAAACGTCCTTGCCACCATCATCAACCCTTATTCGTAAATGATCTGTACCGAGATTTTCTGCTGTGTATTGATTCATATTCCATATCACGGATACAGGGATAGATTGGCGTACAGACGGACGGACGGACGGTCGGGGGAACTAGCCGATGAAGCATTTGGACTGAAAATTGAGTCATTTTTATTCGCTTTTAATTGCAACATCTGTCGCTGTGGTTTTTCTTACAATGCCTGTAAAATTGCCTTTTAAATCAAATGAAATTGGTCTGGCAGTTTTGCATTTTTGTTCTGCTGGGTTTTAAGGATAATGCAGGAAAAAAGGAGACTATGGGCAGTAATAAATAAAAACATTTGTATACCTTGCAATTATTGCCTTGTCAAAATATTGTAGTTTGATTAGGGGTTATGTTCTGAGAAGGGTAACCCATAGGAGTCTATGGGTTACCCTTTTTTGGAATTTATTATTCTATTTTGAATAGGAATATATGAGATTTATCAGTAATTATCGAGAGGTTTTGTCATATTCTATGATATGTTGATTGACTTTTTCGTAATGTTTATAAAATAATTGAAATGTGTTTTTGAGAATAGTTGACTATGGCACGAAATAAAAAACGACTATTTGATCGACAGTTTCGGTGATACAGACTTTATAATACTATACACCAAGAAAAGAAAAACATTTTCGTTCTGCAAGAAATTTTAGACAACCGAAATTTCGCTTTGTTATAAACTAAAGGGTGATTATTTTAAGACAAATTCTAAAAAATACACGAAGTCTTCAAGGCGGTCCACATAATTTAATGTTTGAAGATTATTTCATGTAAACGTTGATCGCGACAGCGCCTCAAATGGTCCATCCGCTCAGTCCACGAATAAATGCTTCAATGTTGTATTCCAAAGCGTTAATTGAAGCGGGCTTGCCTGTATAGACATGAGATTTTATATAGCCTTGCAAAACATAGTCTAAATGCGTTGAATCGCACGATCTAAGCGGCCAATTGACCGGTCTCGTACGTGAAATAAAACGTTAACCGAACTCGCCTCTCAATAACTCTATTGTTACGCGTGTTGTAGGGCATGTGGCACCGTCTTGTTGAAACCAAATGGCATGCAAGTCAAGCTCTTGCATTTTGAACAAAAATAAGTTCGATATCATCTCATGGTACACACAGAGAAGGAATATGATTACATACTAGAACAAATTTTTATTTTTGGACGGCGAACATGTGATATGTTTTCCGCAACCATGTTATTTTCTCGAACATTCTGTATCTGATTTCGACAACCATTTTATGTTTGGCGACAATTCGGTCTAAATAGTAGCATGGTGGAAAATACGAATGACGCATGTATTGTGGTTGCTTTTCAATTTCTTCACCACAGCTGATTAATTTATTAAGAACAAGCATTTTAGTTGTTTAGTATGGCGACAACAAATTCGAGATTTCTTTTCAGAGAAACGAAATTTTAGACAAACAAATTTTTCTTTTAACATTAAAAAATGTTCTTTAAGAACAAATGAAACATATCGGAGACAATCGTTGATTCGTTTGTCATAAATTCGGGTTTATTTGCTCTTACAGAAAATACTTTACATTAAATAGGAATTTCGTTTAACTAAAATTTCGTTCCCGTGGTTAGTATTTTTATACCCTCCACCATATGATGGGGGTATATTAACTTTGTCATTCCATTTGTAACACATCGAAATATTGCTCTAAGACCCCGTAAAGTATATATATTATGGGTCGTGGTGAAATTCTGAGTCGATCTAAGCATGTCCGTCCGTTCGTCCGTCTGTTGAAATCACGCTAACTTCCGAACGAAACAAGCTATCGACTTGAAACTTGGCACAAAAAGTTGTTATTAATGTAGGTCGGTATTGAAAATGGACCATATCGGTCTACTTTTACGTATAGCCCCCATATAAACGGATCCCCAAATTTGGCTTGCAGACCCTCTAAGAGAAGCAAATTTCATCCGATCTGGTTGAAATTTGGCACATGGTGTTAGTATATGTTCTTTAACAACGATGCAAAAATTGGTCCACATCGGTCCATAATTATATATAGCCCCCATATAAACCGATCCCTCGATTTGGCTTTCGGAGGTTCTAAGAGAAGCAAATTTCATCCGATCCGGCTGAAATTTGGTACATGGTGTAAGTATATGGTCCTTAACAACCATACCAAAATTGGTCCACATCGGTCCGTAATTATATATAGTCCCCATATAAACCGATCCCCAGATTTGGTTTTGGAGCCTCATGGAGGAGCAAATTTCATCCGAGTCAGTTGAAATTTTGTACATGGTGTTAGTATATGGTCTTTAATGACCATGCAAAAATTGGACCACATCGGTCCATAATCCCGATCCTCAGATTTGACCTCCGGAGCCCCTGGGAAGAGCAAAATTCATCCAGTCCGGCTGAAATTTGGTACATGGTGTCAGTATATGGTATCCAACAACCTTGCAGGAATTGGTTCATATCAGTCCATAATTATATATAGCCTCCATATAAACCGATCCCTAGATTTGACCTCCGGTGCCTTTTGGAGAAGCAAAATTCATCCGATCTGGTTGAAATTTGGTACGTTGTGGTAGTATATAATATTTAACAACCATGCCAAAAGTGGTCCATATCAGTCCATAATCATATATAGCCTCCATATAAACCGATCACCAGATTTGGTTTTGGAGCCTCTTGGAGGAGCAAATTTCATCCGAGTCAGTTGAAATTTAGTACATTGTGCTAGTATATGGCCGTTAACAACCATGCCTAACTAGGTCCATATCGGTTTATGGTTATATATAGCCCTCAGATAAATAGATCCCCAATCACACAAAAATTGGTCTATATCAAGTTCATAATTGTATATAGCCCCCATATAAGCGACCCCCATATTTAAATTCTGGCTCACTACGTACCCTGCAAAAGTCGATATCGATTCGTAATTATTTGTAGACCTACCTACACTTTTTTGTCTAATATATACCACGTATGGACTAACTCACAATTTAGAAAACGATTTAAGATACCACAACCCAAGTAATGTGATTGTGTATGACAGTCTTTCGTAGAAGTTTCTACGCAATCCATGGTGGAGGGCACATAAGATTCGGCCTGGCCGAACTTACGGCCATATATACATGTTTTTTTTGGGTGTATTTATTTAAAATAAAAGAAAAATGCAAAAAGCAAATGCGTTTTTGACGATAGTTGTTAACAATAATCGAAAAATTTCAGCGAATTTTCTTTTATTTGCAACCCACTTGTTGGATTTTTTTGGATGGACACCAGCCCATAACACGCACCATACTTGGACATTTGATGTTCAAAAATCGACAATACTGCTTATTTACATACATATTGGGCCAAAAATGAGCTTCGCCGCTGATCACAATTTTTCGCACGATGAACTTTATTAACAGAACACAAATTTTGATAATAAAATAAGATAATATAAGAGGATTTTTTGTTCAATTATAAGCCAAAATTAAAATTTTTGACGTTGAAACAAAGCATGAAACATGCATCAGCTGTCTAACCCATAGTTGTAAAAGAAATAATAACTAAAAAATCAACCTTTACATATATTCTTTAAGAACAAATAACGCTGAGTTTACAACAATCTATGCAACGATTAGATACTATTTTTATTAGCTTTAGAAGAATTTTTTTTAGCGCCACAAAATCATGTAGTTGGTAATACTAGACACACACGCAACATTAATTACTCCCAAAAGAAATTTTAGACAATGCTATTTTCTTTGCACTGTTCAAAAGTATAGAACAGACTTTGACGCCTTCTACAGGATTTGAAATCAAGTTAATACCGATGAACTCAAAATCGTTTTTGTTAATTTATCGTAAATTACATCTTTTTTCGGAACGTAATTTTTCCATTAGAGTATATTCCTGGTCGTTGTGAAATTGTGAGTGGGTTCCGTCCAGCCTCAAATGCACCCAAAGAAAATATACAGAGCTCAGGAACGAAATTTTAGACAAACGAAATTCCCCTTTCTTACAAATTATATTCTTGTAAAGCTGATAAACCCGAATTCAACGATTGTCTCTAAATTTTATTTGCTTTCACAAAAAAAAAAAAAATATTTTAGTGGCAAAAAAAAACTTTATTTGTCTGAAATTTCGTTCCTCAGAGAAGAAAACTCTTTGGGACATATTAGATCGATTGCCAGAAATAACTTTTCGAGCATATAAAAGATCTAGTTTTCATCCGAACCGCCTGAAATTTGAAATTTGATTTGTGATGTCAATTTCACCCTCAAACAATTACACTTAAATCGGTTTTTATCGATTTGTAATGATCCCACATGGACGAAAAAGACTGTTTTTCATATGTTTGGGTGTAAAAATTATATGTTTGGAATTCAAATTTTTTAACAGAGTATTTTTAAGTGCAAGCATATAATGTTCATAAACTAGCATAACATGTTTGGGACATATATGTTAATATGTTCGAACATATTATGTTTGGGAAATAAAATGTTTGTAAATATAATATGTTTGAATGCAAACATATATTAATTTAGAAATAGCCTATAAACATATTTGTGTTTAGAAATACAGATCTAGGTGGAGCACTCCGCAGAGATGAAAAATGGATATATAAAGGAACTGAAGTTAAAATAACAAACAAATATAACTACTTAGGAGTAATACTTACACCAAAATTGAGTTTCAGGCAACATATCGAAAATAGAAATAATCAATCAAAAAATGCCATAAATTGTACATGGAGGAATTTCTTGGGAAAAAGAGAAGTGCAATTGAGGATGAAATGGAATATCTACTTAGCAGTATGTAGATCAGTACAATCTTATGCGGCCCAAGTGTGGGGATTCAGTCAATTTGAAGAAGTTAACTCCTTGTTGAGATATTTTCTTAAAAAAGTATTAGAACTACCAAGTCATACTCCAAATTATGCCCTCATGTTGGAAACAGGTGTAGACGATGGTCACCAATACACATTAGGTCTACATCTTTCATATATCGGAAAAACTTTATATTTATATAACGATAGTAGACTTCCAAATAAGTTCACTAAACTGCTTTTGCAAAGGGAATTATTTTGGGTTAAGGAAATAAAACTACATGCTGCTAGAATGGGCGTTGAATGGCCAGGTCAAAATATTACGTACAATGAATGGAAACGATTCAGTAGAAATTTGCTGGCAAAAACCAAAGAACAGTCTCATAACACATATTTACAACAGAAGGAATCTAGCCAATCGAGAATATATCGGCATCTCAATCACAACCGAGCACAATATTATATGAACGAGACATATTCACAAGACTGCGTTTCAATAATACTAAAGGCCAGAGCCGGTGTAATAAGCTTAAATGCTAATAAATTTGGTGCAACAGAAGAAGACAGAAAATGCAAGCTTTGTAATCTAAATGAATTGGAGAACATTAATCACCTAATTGGACGTTGTCCTGTAATGAATGAAAACAGAGTTAGCATTTTTGGAAAGTCATTGCTTTCAGATAGAGAAGTAATTGATATTTTGGATGGTCAAGAAGTTGAACACTGGAATAAATTAGCTCTTTATCTTAAATACACTCTAAGATACAGAAAATTTTTGATATCAGAATATAACTAAGATATATTATATATTAAATTTAAAGACAGACGTTACCATGTAGCATTGTCGTTACAAACAATATGTTTTGCACTTCTTTATGGCATACTTTTTAAATTTTTCAAATTGTAATAACAAAAAATGTAATGTATTGTAATGAATTCAATAAAGAAGAACTACTACTACTACTACTACAGATCTAGGGAGTATGTTACATTCCCGGGAATTCCCGGGAAATTGCTATTTTTTCACTCCCGCTTTCCCGTGAATGAAGTGCGGGAATTCCCGGGAAGTTTTCTTTACAAAATTTTATGTATATGTTAATAGAGGGTTTTATAATGCCAATGACAGTTGAAATTTAGTTAAGGTGTATTTTTTTGAAGTGTAATGTGAATAACTATGGTACCAAGTCGTAGTAGTTGCCTTGTGGAACATACATAGTCGTGGGTTCTAATCCAGATTCCAACGGGCACACAATTGTTAAAAAGAAGTTTGCACTTCCTACGTTTGTAAAGGAATCCTACATATTTATGGATTATATAAAATGCAACTAATTACATTCATGTTTAAATCAGTTAACAATTTTGTACCAAGGTCTTTTGAATTTGTTGTAAATCAATCATTATTTAATACACGTCATAGATCAAATTTAAGAGTAAAACGATGTCGCCTTGAAATAGCAAAACAGAGAATAGAGCACAATGGCTGTGCTGAATTCAATCACCTACCTGAAGATTTAAAGAATTTATCGAGTATATCACAATTCAAGCGCAATGCAAAGATACTACTGCTTAACAACACCAGAATGCTTCGTTTGTATTTAATATTTTCGAATTAATATATTAAAATCCTAATTATCTGTAATTCGATCTCATTTTTTATAAAACTTTAGTATAACATTGTTTATTTGCCAACTCGCCCCTAACAATGCCCAAAAGGCGCAGGGGCTCAATATTATATTGTTATATCTTTATAATGAATTGTTTTAATAAATACAAAAAAAAACAAGTATATACGGCCGCAAGTTCGGCCAGGCCGAATCTTATGTACCCACCACCATGGATTGCGTAGAAACTTCTACGAAAGACTGTCATCCACAATCGAATTACTTGGGTTGTGGTATCTTAAAACTTCTTATTCCTGCATGGTTGTTGGATACCATATACTAACATCACGTACCAAATTTCAACCGAATGGGAAGTATTTTGTTCTTCCAAGGGGCTCTGGAGGTCAAATCTGGGGATCGGTTTATATGGGGCCTATATATAATTATGGACCAATATCGACCAATTTTTGCATGGGAGTTTGAGGCCATATATTAACACCACGTACCAAATTAAAACTGAATCAGATGAATTTTGGTCTTCCAAGAGGTTCCGGAGGTCAAATCTGGTGATCGGTTTATATGGGGGCTATATATAATTATGAGCCGATGTGGACCAATTTTTGCATGGTTGTTAGAGACCATATACTAACATCACGTACCAAATTTCAGCCATATCGGATGAAATTTGCTTCTCTTAGAGGCCTCGCAAGCCAAATCGGGGGATCGGTTTATATGGGGGCTATATATAATTATGGACCGATGGGGACCAATTTTTGCATGGTTGTTAGAGACCATATGCTAACACGATGTACCAAATTTCAGCCGGATCGGATGAAATTTGCTTCTCTTAGGGGCCTCGCAAGCCAAATCGGGGGATCGGTTTATATGGGGGCTATATATAATTATGGACCGATGTGGACCAATTTTTGCATGGTTGTTAGAGACCATATACTAACACCATGTACCGAATTTCAGCCGGATCGGATGAAATTTGCTTCTCTTAGAGGTCTCGCAAGCCAAATTTTGGGGTCCGTTTATATGGGGGCTATACGTAAAAGTGGACCGATATGGCCCATTTGCACTACCATCCGACCTACATCAATAACA
This sequence comes from Haematobia irritans, assembly GCF_050003625.1. Classification (NCBI taxonomy): domain Eukaryota; kingdom Metazoa; phylum Arthropoda; class Insecta; order Diptera; family Muscidae; genus Haematobia; species Haematobia irritans. Next base: position 170,190,289 of record NC_134400.1, read on the forward strand.
ACTACTTGTGCCAAGTTTCAAGTCGATAGCTTGTTTCGTTCGGAAGTTAGCGTGATTTCAACAGACGGACGGACGGACGGACTGACGGACGGACGGACATGCTCAGATCGACTCAGAATTTCACCACGACCCAGAATATATATACTTTATGGGGTCTTAGAGCAATATTTCGATGTGTTACAAACGGAATGACAAAGTTAATATACCCCCCATCCTATGGTGGTGGGTATAAAAAAATGATGAGAGAGTTCAACAATGTGGTATTACAATGGGCTGAATAGTCTAAGTGAGACTGATACATCGGGTTGCCACCTAACCTAATTTATGATTCCCGTGTAAAAAGTGAGAGATCTAATCATATCTAATAATATCAAAGTATATATAATTATATCTGCTCAGATATGGTTGTAGATATAAATAGATCTACCGAGATATGTTATGTATAGTGTGATATATGATTGGATCTGATTCAAGATCTAATTATATATGTTGTTATATCTATTTATATCAGTCATATCTGGTATGATCTAATTGTATATCTCCATATATGACATCATATCTAATTATATATATATATATATATATATATATATATATATATATATATATATATATATATATATATATATATATATATATATATATATATATATATATATATATATATATATATATATATATATATATATATATATATATATATATATATATATATATATATATATATATATATATATATATATATATATATATATATATATATATATATATATATATATATATATATATATATATTTATATATATATATATATATATATATATATATATATCGCATTAAATCATGAACCAGTTCTGTAACACGGATAAAAAAATATTTGTATATGTTTGTGTTTAAAAATAATGTGTTTGTTACGAGAATATTAACGTGATATACTTGGTTACAAGCACGTATGTTTGGTCGCACATCAAAACAAGTGGTGAACATAACCAAACAATCTTTATATATTGCGACAGTTTCAAGAAACCCTTTTAAATATCATTTTGAAGAGTCTTCATAAAATGCTTAACTTTCAGACACAACTGTCTTTTTGTTTTCAAAAATGTCATCCCATAACTATCACCATTAGCAACGCCTGTTGTTATTAAATTAAAAAAAAAATATATATCAAATATTTGATAATGCGAGTTTGATATTTTTATTTCATATAAAAATCTAATATCTTCTCATTTTTCGAGGAAGATAAAAGAGTAAGAGAAGCTGTGATAAGGTAAGTTTATTGTTTTGTTGCAATTTTTATATATTGATGAAATGCAAATTCAAATAAAAAAATCATAAAAGGACGTATAACTACGTCCAGTGACGAGGTAAGTTTTGTATTTTGTTATTATCTATATATAAATATAAAAATAAATGGTTTTTCTTTCAGAAAAATGAAATTGAGGTTCTGCAAAAGAAAATAAGGGAGACGGAGGATCAACTAGAAGCTCTAAAACAAAGCCAGGCTTTAACAGAAATTACGGTAAAGCAATCCGTCCAATGTAGTGATGATGAGGAGCAGCTTCTTGGCAGAAATTTTGATGAAAAGGTAAGTATCAAGAGCAAATCTAATAGTTGTAAAAAGTGTTTTGTTGGACCTACTTTTACTTTTTTTAAAACAATGAATTTAGACAAAATTAAATATTTTGCAATGCTCTGGATGCTTCCCATCCATAGGTTGATAAGATTTGATAGAAATATACATAAATGTTTTATGGAATAATGAATAAAATGATTTCAACATAATTAAGTAATTTTATTTTTGTTTCTTTACAGATGATATGTATTGGGAACAACATATATTGTCGTGCCATCATTCACAACATGGCATTGGGGACGTCCCACAAGGCTTCGCATGTGGCTCGCAAGTTGCTGGAAGGCGTATTCAAACGAAATGTACTTAAGAAAGCCACCCTCACTGGACAACCCCCAAGGGCACAGGGTTTGGAGAGACAGTTAGAACCCGTTTTTGCCCTAAATTACAGGGCCAGAGAAGCTATTGTTGGTAAGTATACCCTTATACCAAATCTATAAATTTCAAATTAACTGATAAATCTGTTTCTGTCTTTAGATTTTTCATTCCGGGTTGCGAAAGAGCGGAATTGGGAGCCACAATCGAAAAAAGACGTCGAGAGGGCAATGTCCGAACGTTTTGGCGAGATCAAACGACAAAAGTAGTAAATAGACCACTATAGTTTAACTTTTTCGTTTTTTGTTTTTAATGAATTCTAAAACTTAAGTTACTTAACATACATAAAATGTACGATATCAATAGTAATTTAAATAATACAGTTTTACCATTATTAATATAGTATATTATATAATTCGTTTTATTAAATAGGGTAATATTATATGTAACGGGGAAGTGTTACAATTTCTAGATAAAATTATATATAATTAGATATATTAACATCTAATTATATCCGATTAGATATAATTAGATGTGGGCCAAATTTGAGATCTGGTCAGATCTAACTCCTTTAGAATTAGATCTGATCAGATATTACCATTTTTCGGATCTGACCACATCTGCCTAGATATACTACCGTATCTAATCAGATATGGCGGCAGATCTAATAATATCTGGTCAGATCCACCAATTTTTACACGGGTTGTCATATTTCTGTAACCCGACATTCCGATAGACTGGTAGACTGAGTAAGCCCACGTTGGCAATTGCATAATTTCAAAATTTCAAATTATTGCAAGGATGTTTTTTATGAAATAAGAAAATTCCAACCTTTTTTAAGATAGTTAATTTAATTTCAAATTTATACCTTATACCTTGAAATCTTAAAATTGGGTTTCAAAGCCTTTATTTATAGGGCATACGACAAATGAAATCTAGTTAAAGTGGATTTCGGAAGTGTAATGTGAATGTCGTATTACATGGTAGTGTTTCCCTTTTGGGAATATTGACTGAACATGTGCATTTAGTGACCCCGTTTAACGATGTTTCTGAAATAAGTTTCTTTCATTTCCAAACAGTTTTTTAGTGTTACAAAAAATCCCACTATATTAATAACGTTCTTCCGAATTAATGCCCTGTTGTACTTTTTAAAATTTAATGCCCTGTTGTACTTTTTAACTGCAGTTCACGAAATTACACCCTCTAATAGAAGAAAATATTAACTAAAAGTTAAGAAGAAAATCATTGGCGCTAAATCATGACCATTGTAACCATACATTCTTACTATTTTTGGGAATCGTACGAAAATTTTCATTTGCTTTACTTCATATTGAACTTATGTGTACCGTCATCGAACTTTAGTTTAGTACATAAAATATTTGAGACATACTTAAAAAAACGAAAATTTCATTGGGCTGTGGAAAATTTCGCAAAAAGTAATAAAATTTAACCACTAACAAATAAGCTTTTTACAATAAAAATACGTTAAATTTAGTGGAAATTTGTTTTCTGTGTGGGCTGTAGCGTAATTACAAAAGAGAAATGGGCGGACGAACATTGTATAGTCTTATAAAATATTGTAAGCACAAAGATTTTTTTTGGTCGTTAAATTAGGAATCAAGTAAAGCACGATAGTTTAGATGTTTATTAATTTGAATAAAAATGTATAAATTCTGCAATGTAATATTACATAATATTTTACATTACTAAAGAAATGATGTTGAGTTACAAGTTGCAAATCTGCTATATTCTGCTGATGTACCGGCGTGTGTTTAGCCTTGATCGAGGCAGAATGTTTGCAAAAATATCTGAAAATATCCTCTCTTAAGTCGACAACTCCCAAATGTGGACACAATTTAGGCGATCGGGAGTGTCCACTTCTGAGAGGTTTCACTATATATGATATGACTCCCCTCATTTTATTTATTTATTTTCGTCTTTGGATTTGCATTACAATCCTTAGATTTAGTTGAAGAATACTCCTACAGATGCGGCCTTACTTGATATAATATTAATTATTCCAGATGTCTATCTAAGCACTCTATCAAAGAAAAAAGTTGGGAGGAAAAAGCGGAAAGAAATTGCAAAAACAACTAAATATGTCTACTATATCTATTCGTATGATATATTCAAAAATGAAAAATTATTTACAAAAACAAAAAATGCATGCAAGCCAACAGAACAAAATGGTTGGAAACCACAAATAAATTAACAAAACCATACACAAAACTTGATCGCAATATGAAATCCACTATGAAAGGGGGAAAATAAAAGAGAAAAACTTAACCAAACCCGTCGCCATACAACAAATGGGATAACAATAATAATTAACAAAATGTGAATTGAGAGAAACCTACAAACATCCATCAATAACAATACCGATGACAAAACTTTTGTGGTTTCCTCGCGGCCCATAGCGAAAATTCTATAAAAAATTTCATTGAAAAACTCTTGGCGGGGTATAGCAAACAAAATCAACAAAATACGAAACTAAAGGCGTGTCTAGTGTCTATCATGCAATGCAAAAGGAACAAAAAACAACAAAAATAAATATCGTTACTAGCGACTACCACCAATACTCAAGTCAGACTCGAACAACAACAACGTGTACGAGTAACCCTTCTTACAAGTATTGAAGAGTGGTTGAACATACCCCCTCTTCCAATTGAAAATAACCTGAGTAAAAGAAGAAAAAAAGAAGCCAACCAAGCATTACACATAAAACAACAACACACAAGTGAAAATTAATGGTTGTTCATTGTTGAATGCTTTCTTTGCCGTTGGCAAACTACGAATAACAACAACAACAGCAAGAAGAGAAAAACGAAAAACACTGGATACCATCTTCGTTGGATTACGACCACCCGACACACACAAACAAACGTATTCTCATGTTTACCCAAGAGCATACACCTGCCTTTGTCCACAAAAGAAAATAACAAAGCTGAAGAAAATTAAGAATCAAAGTTAACAACAAGAAAGAAAAAAAGAAACCCCACGATAAAACGACCGGTGTATTGGGTGCTTGTCATTGGTTGATGGTAAAGCGAAAGCAACAACAATATTAATATATTCCAGTCTTTTTTTATTAAAGCCAAAGGGGAAATGGTTTTTGAATACAATAACCCTGTAGTGTGTGTGTGTGAGAAAGAGAAGGAGTAAGAGTGTGAGCACAGAGGGTGATGTGAGAATAAAAGTGTTGCCACTATTAAAACTCGCATTACCAATGCATTTTCTTCGTAATGAAAACTTTGATATTTAATTTAACGTATATTAAAGATAAAAATTGTTTCAAAAATCCCAGCAAAAAAAGAATCGCCAAAAAAGCATTGAAAATGTTCTTTTTGAATCCGGAATTGGTGCATGGTAGCAATGTTATTATTTCAAAATCACTCGTAAGCAAAACTTTGGTGCTTTATTTTATTAAGTTGTCCAGTTGCAAGGATTTCCTCTTAAACGTGATAACCACAAATTTCTGAATACGTTTCAGCTTACAAAAAAATCTTCGAATTTAAGAACGTTTTGCAATAATACCCTTAGAAAAAAATCCATAGCGGATTTAGAGTTATATTAATTCATGAACATTTGATTTTAATTAAATTTTGCCAAATATGCAAACATTTTCTTTATTTTAACTATTTTTTTGTTATTTTAATGGCATGAACTAAAAAAATGAGAGCAATTTTTTATACAAATGAAATATGTACACAATTTTACTAAATTTGAAATTAGCACAAAATAGTTTCTAATTATTTAAAATGAGAAAATTTTAATTATATTGTGTTCAAAAGTATCTAGAATGAGAAATTTTATTTAAATTGTGTCTGCCTTAAACTTTGTATAACACTAAAGACATTTTATCAATTTACGACTCCAACTTCTTGCCTACAAAATATTAAATATTCTTAAAAATATTTTGTTTTTAATAAATTTAACAAAAAATATTTACTTATTTTATTTATAATTATTATAGTTCTTCTTGATCAGGGTAAAATTCTAAGACAATCAAGCGATATCCATCTGTCTCATTGTTATAATGAGACAGATGGAAACTGAGGCCAAAGATGTCCCTAAACTACAACTGCAAATTTTGTCCAAAAGTGGATAAACCTTTCAATGAAGTCGTTTTGTCTTCATAGTTAAATTGATTAGACATAAAAATGGGTATCTTTACATGAAAGAAAATTTTGTTTGATTAAAGTCATCTAGGCTTTAATAATTCTGAGAACTCTTCAAAATTAATGAAATTGTATTTAAATGTGTTGCATTTTTACATCTTGACTACAAAGTGAAAAAACGTTCCAAAAAAGTACATGTCTTTCAACACTTTATATATTTTACTTGAAACATAGCATTATGTTTACTTGAAGCAGAGTTCTAACAGCACATGAAGAAAAACGCAAAAAATGGAATAAATTCAAATTTGTTTCCTAGTACCAAAACTCAAATTAAAAAAAATGTGTCTTAAAGGTGTCCTTACTTCAATTCTCCCCTTCTTTGGCTCGGAATAAATACCCAAATCATTAGAGTAAAGGTAAAATCATTGGAACAAGACATGCTTTTTTCAGTGGACATAGCTCTATGTTGCCAAACAAATAAACGTCCGTTTAAAAATCCAAATGATAACAGACGCTTCAATTTTTTTTTTTATTTCAAACAACTCAAGCGTTTCCATCTTCAAAATTTATATACTAACTAAATTATTTTCATAAAGAATTATTTCTTAAAATCAAAAATATTTCCCTTTATATTTAGGAAGAATTTTCTAAAAATGCTACACCGGTAGACGGCAACACTAAAGTGATATAAGCAATTGTGGTCTCTTCATTTGTGAGGGGGTAAGTTTTCATGTTGTTCTCCTTAATACGAGAGATGATAGCACATCAACTCGCTAACTTATAAACTAACGAGTTCTGTTGTATCCGACATTGCTCAAATGGGTGGAGCTTAGCTGAGTTTATAAACTGAACGAGAGAAGAGAAACTTTATTACAGTTTAGCCGTAAAACAAAGAGAACTTCTATCAAACAAGTCCAAGTGTCATGTCTTAAAAGAAAATTTTAATGTTCTCCATAGGTGAATTTGTTTGTAAAAGTCTTATGTTGGAGGGAGATAGCATTAGTGATTGTTTTGGGGTTTGCTGTTGACATTCTGCTAGTAGAGTGTTATTTTCTTTTCTTTTCAATTAACATCATCTTTGGGGGCTTTTGTTGGCCATCAATCGGCATGGCCCCAAATGCAACCAGTTCAGGTTGGACGGTCTATTGCTAAACATCGTTAGTGCGCAGAAGCTATGTTAGTGGAAGCAGTACGTTGCACGAATATCTTTTGCGTATAAAGCGTGTAGCCTAAGAAATTTAAATATTAAAGAAAAAATCTACACTCGACGGGCAACCGATGGCTCCAACCAAACCAAACTGTTTTATGCAACCAAAAAGACGTTCATCTTTAAATACGCGTGTGTTTGAATAAATATTGAACTCATATGTGACGCTGTGTGTGTGTGTGCGTTTGTGTATTGACACATGTTTACGTGGTCCCTAAAACCCTATTTCATAACAACAATAAGAAAGTGTACCGTTCTATGCCTCTCTTTCTCTAATTCATTTTACTCCAAGTTTCCTAAGACAACCGTACCCATCCACCCACATCCAATATTATTTCTAAATACCTTAGCTAAGCCAATAAAACAAACTACCAAGCAACCAAATGTAAGACCTTTCAACTTTCCAACTTCATTGTTAGTTACGTTCGATGTCAAACTATGTTGTAACCTTGTACGGTTAGCCAAAAGGTTTGTTTGGGCCTGACCTGTTGGCGGTGAACACTAAAAACAAACGGTAGCGACGGCTACAATTTTAAATGTGGAATTTTGCGTGCATTTTATGGCTTTCTTTCTACAGTCGAAAAATGAGACACTAAGGTCATTTTTAAGAACCGGCAAAGACCCAAACACAATGTGCCTGTGACCGTCGCGTTGACGTTACCATTGTGCGTGATTGTGTACCGATGTATGAACGAAATGTGAATGGTGTATTTGGTGACAAATGTATTTTTTTATGTTTGTTGGCTTCACAAAGAGCAAATGTGAATAGGCGAACAACAAATAACAGTTTTAGCTAACAACAACAACAAGAAAACAATTGTGTTTCTCATACAAGCTAGCAAAAAAATATATATTGGAGTGCTCCCTCTCTCCCTCACACTCTAATCCTTTCCTTACTACAGAGTGTTTGTAAAACAGTGAGAAATATTCGTAAAATATTTGCCATTGTTGTTTTTGCTTCGTAAAAACTCCACCAAAACAACAAAAATAAAGCAATGCCCATATCCATTGAAATTGGCAATGCAAAATAACAGGATTACCATTCACAATGTACTTACTGTGTTGATATTATGACTAAGTAACCAACTAACACAAACACTCGATACTCACATATAAGCCAGGATGTGGAGAGAATCGAATGTAAACATCAAGTGGGTTATTGAGTGAAGTTAAAGCAAACAGAAAAAGCAAAACATGTCAATACTTGTAACAAGTTTTTGTAGAGTTCTCGTTTCGATTTGTAGTGAATATTCAAATTAAGAAAAAAAAAACAAAAAATAAAATAAAATTAAACTACCACAAGAATCCTAGCCGAAGACAAAAAGTCATTAACAATAAATAACGATTATATTGAAATACAGAAAATCCATAAAGCAAAGTGCAATATTACATGTGCATGAATTTAAATTGTGAATTCACATTCTTTAGCATCACTATAAAATGGCAGCTTACACACAATTTGGATATGGCGGTTATCCGTCGGCATCACAGGTGAGTTGTTCTTGTTTTTCAATATCAATAGCATTGTCATATTATAGATATTTATTTATTTACACACAATGAACTTAAAAACAAGATATAAAAAAAGTCGGAAAAAATCAAAACTCATATACTCGTATGCATATGAAAACACAGCTTAAGAGTACAATAAGTACTGTTTATAAGCTTGAAGCAGAATATGTTTGGGAACATATCTTACAGAGGCGATTTTTTGTGGGTGTAGTGTTAAAACTTAGAAAATTACATATTTGTATAGGTCAATAAAGGCTTTTTGATTATTGATTGAAATTAATGAATGAAGGAAATACGAATTTAATTCCCCAGCAAAAAAATTTGGAAGTTCTTCCAAAGGCACAACTTTTAAAGCACTTACAGGAGATGCACTCCCAATGATGTTCTTTATTTTAACTACCCAGGAAGTTCTTTTAATTCAAATTTTTTATAACTTGGTTTTTTCATACTTTTAATGGATAATTTTAACTTTTTTTGTTTCAAATAAAAACAGAGTAAGAATTCATATAATGGTACAAATCATTTACATTTTGCCAAAAAAAATGCTAAATCCAATCTGAAACAATTTTGAATATTTGAAAATATTTGAGGTCAAACGTTTCCGATAAGCGTTAGAATCCATTAAAAATTATAAAAACTTATAATAATTATTTATTTGACAAAATATCACAGAATTTTTTAATCTACATCCAAAACATTGAATTCGGATCACACCTAAAGAAGTGATGCAAATTCAGTGCAACGGCTGTTGAAATGGAGGACTTCCGTCCTATGACAAGCCCATGTTAAATTCATCGCTTCTGCGTCAATTTTGCATCACTTGCGGATCCAAAAAGATCATTTTCATTACTTTTTTGGCGACGCTTTTTTTGCTGGGTCATTTAACTAAAGTGTGGGAAATTCATATTTAAGAAAAAAGAATAATTTCCATCATCTAAAATATTGTTAAATTGTTTTTGATTGTAGCTAACTATTAGCGCCCCTCATCTTTCGATTCCTGTCCTTGTATTTTATTTCCTACCAAAAATCATTGGAATGCTGTCGTTAACAATAACACACTGATTCATTGCCGTCGCATAACCAAATGTAATAAGTTATTATTATATTCTACTAGCGTAACCCGGCTCGCTTCGCTGCGCCTTCCAAAGCGTATTTGTAGGAAAATTTTGCGTTAACTTAGTCAATCATATCCTTCGAGCTGCAAACAAATTCGAAAAGATTTCAATTCTTTCAAACAAATCGGACATCTTGCTTTTTAGTTTATACCATATACAGAAATACGGCGGATATGCAGATGTAAAACGGCCCGTCTAAACAAACTCGGGGAGAGGGTGTTCCCTTTCCACCAATTTTTTAAAATTATGTTCTGTATTCAAGTCGTTGGACAATCTTGTACATTTCCTATGACTTGCAAGTGTGGTTTGTTAAAGAAAGGTATCCTTCTCCTCAGCATACCGGAAAATTAAGCATCCTATTTCAACAACATACAGAGAATCTATGTTTCCCGTCCAATAAATAGGAAAAAGTAAAACTACTTGAAAAATTGACCTCATAATTGACATGTCTCTTGGAGCATTCCATTCTCGAATGTATACCCCATACTTTGCCTGTGAAATTCATTTATTTTTAAGGTTTTTACTCAAAAAAGTCTCCTCTGCAAAAATCATAAAATTATGTACCGAGTTGACATTTACGGCCAACCCTCTACTTTCAATTTTCAAAAATTCGCTACACCCCGACCAGTTATCGAAGAAAATCTCATACCTTATATTAATTTCACAAACTACCCATCGGTCCCTATAAATTCCAAGTAAATTGAAGTTTATTTCACTATTTCCAACCAGATATCGAAAAATCATGTACAAACACAGAGGTGGATAGCACCCTTAACCTTCCCTGAAAATTCCAAGAAAATCGAACAACTTTCCTTCAAGTGTGGGGCAAGGAGAAGGTTGCCTCTACGTCCAAATACCCAAAAAACAGAACCAAAATTTTTTTCATAACCTTCCCCACGGCCACGGAGAAGTTTAGTTTTTTCACTGTACTTATAACATAAGTCGGACAAGGGAGAGGCCCCCACCCTGACCAAATATCGAAAAATAAAGTAGCGGATCTTTGCCTAGAGGCCACCCCTAACCTACCCTGAAAATTTCAAGCAAATCAGCGAACTGTGGTTCAATTTTCAAAAAGTCGCGCAATGGGGAGGTCGCCCTCTTCGACCAAATCTCAAACCATGAGGTACCCTATTTTCACCACATGAGCACTTTCTACGTTCTCTGAAATTTTCAAGTAAATCGGTTCATACGTTTCGGAGCTTACCCGGATCATACAAGTACTGAAACAAACATACTTTGTATATATATATATATATATATATATATATATATATATATATATATATATATATATATATATATATATATATATATATATATATATATATATATATATATATATATATATATATATATATATATATATATATATATATATATATATATATATATATATATATATATATATATATATATATATATCACGTCGCCTGACATGATTGTCATTGTTCTTTTATTAGTATTTCCGTATAAACATGTTTCTTATCCGAAACATATTTCATTCCAAAAAACCAAAAAGGCTAAGCATTCTTATATATTTTTTATGAGATGTGCTTATAAAAAAATACTTTCCTCCAGAATGGAATATTACATACAGAATTCTACTTAGGCCCGTATTTATGACAATGATTGGTTCTAATATCGATGTCTACATTCCAAAGTGCGCTAAGTCTAAAAAGTGAATTTTACAGGAAACATGAACAAGTTTTGATTTTTGAAATTTCTCAAAACCCGTATAAAGGGTGATACGGTCAAAATTTGGTCAAGGGAAAACGCGTGTAAATCGGTGAAATCGTTTATTTAAAAAATCAAATTAAATTTCTTTTTCAAGTTCAATTAGTATAAAATTCAGGAAAAATATTCAGTTAGGCTTTCGCTTTTCCAAATCCGAATTGCCGGGCCTCACGCTTGACACCTGCCATCAGATTTTGTACATCCACCTTGTCCTCCTTCTTCGCCGCAGAAAGCCAGTTTGCCTTGAACTGCTGCTCGTCCTTAGCAGTTTTTTTGGTCTTCTTTAGGTTCCGCTTGACAATAGCCCAGTATTTCTCAATTGGGCGGAGCTCTGGCGTGTTGGGAGGGTTCTTGTCCTTTGGAACCGCCTGCACGTTGTTGGCGGCGTACCACTCCATGGCCTTTTTACCGTAATGGCAAGATGCCAAATCCGGCCAAAACAGTACGGAACAACCGTGTTTCTTCAGGAAAGGCAGCAGACGTTTATTCAAACACTCTTTCACGTAAAATTCTTGGTTGACAGTCCCGGAAGCTATGTAATTGCTGCTTTTCAAGCCACAGGTACAGATGGCTTGCCAAACCAGATATTTCTTTGCGAACTTTAACAGTTTTATGTGCTTGAAAATATCTGCTACCTTTCCCCTTCATTTTGTCGTATAAAACTCCTGTCCTGGAAGCTGCTTGTAGTCGGCGTTGTCCATTACCACGCAGTCAAACTTCGTCAGCATCGTCGTGCACAGCCTCCGTGATCGCGCTTTGGCCGTCGTATTTTGTTTATCATCGCGATTTGGAGTCACTACCTTCTTGTAAGTCGATAGTCCGGCTCGTTTTTTGGCTCGATGCACGGTTGTAGACGATACACCCAGCTTATTTGCGGCATCTCGGAGAGAGAGGTTAGGGTTCCGCTTGAAACTACCGGCAACTCTCTTTGTCGTCTCAGCGGCTTTCGGTTTTCGATTTCCCCCCGATCCAGACTTCCTGGCTGTCGACAAACGTTCCCCAAACACTTTAGTTACATTTGTAACGGTTGATTTGGCAACTGTTAGCGATTTTGCCAGCTTTGCGTGCGAGTAGCTCGGATTTTCGCGATGCGCGAGCAAAATTTTGATACGCTGCTCTTCTTGCTTGGACGGCATTTTGACAACTGAAGAGTGAATTCCAAAATCAAAATAGGAGCAACATTCTACACAATTCGTTTGTCTACAATTTCATTCGTTAGAAAAGAAATGATGGCAAAATGTACCAATTTTAGTTTGGAACAAATCGGCTTTACAACAGGTTTTGAGAAAATTCTTTTTTTTTTTTTTTGCGGAAAAAGAGATATTGACTCCTAAATGTTGGTTTTAGTTTTATTTATTTTTTATTAACTTTTTTAAATTTAAAAAATTTTTATTTCCTAACAAAACAAGACATAAATTATATCGCAATTATATCGGCTCCTGAAGTGGAGCAAAATAATATCAGAAGCAACGAATTTTAAAATTAAAAAAAAAAATCAATAGAACCACACTTAAAAAATAATATATTTATAAATTTTTTGAATTCTCTCTTTAGATACAAAGAAAAAACCTCTCATGTTAAATCCTTTATGTTAAACTATTTTCTTTAAGAGCAACTAAATTCGAATTTATGACAAGCGATATAATCAGCAATGCACAAGGAAACACCTTTTTTATCATTTCTATCCTCAGAAAAGAAAACTCCTCTTTCAGAGAGTTGTTCTAAAGGCACAACTTCAAAAGCACTTCCAAGAATGTCTACCCAAAGATGTTCTATATTTTAACTACACACACTAAAAAAACAGTGAACTCTCTATTTAACTAAAGGCAATTTAACTTTATTTGAGTTTATGGAATTATTATGTTTGGAGAAAGTTTCCTTTACTCAAAAAATTTTTGTTTGGTACGTTAGTTAAATGAACTAAAAAACGGGAAAAATTATACACAAATGAAGCATAAAGATTTACTGAATTCGTATTTTTCACAACATAGTTCATTATTTCTTTAAATTTGTAAATTTTATTACAAATGCATTCATCAATAACTTCGTATGTTACTAAAGACATTCTTGCAATTTTCAACTCCAATTTTTTCCTTCAAACTACAAAATTTTCTTTAACAAATTTCATTAACAAAAATAAATATTCTTGAATTTGTCGAAAAATATTTACTTATTTGTGTGATATCAGCGTGATGCCAACGTTTGTAATACTGTTCAGTTAAAATTTTCTAAAAATATTCAACATTTTCTAGAATTAACCGAAAGTTTTCTTTCTGGTGGGTTTACTGTTTTTCAGTGCTGGAATCTCTATTAATTAATTTTTTTTTTAACTTTTTTTCATATTTTTAATTGATAATTTAAATTTTCTTTGTTTCAAACAGGTTAAAAATTCTTTAAAATTTTTCGAAAAAATTCTAAATCCATTCTAGAAACAATGCAATTTTTTTTAAAATATTGGACGTCAAACGTTTCAGGCGCATTAGAATACATTACGAATCATAAAATATTATAAAAATTATTTATTTGGCAAAATATCACAAAATTTTTAATTCACATTCAAAGAAACTGAATTCGGTTCACACTCTTTTAATTTCCAAAATTACAATAATTTTTTCTTTTCTTTTTTTGTGTTTGCTAGAATTTAGAAAAAATTATTTATTTCGACAATAGCGAAAATGAAATTATTTTTATAAATGATCCTTTTCAATTCACAAGAAGTTCTTTAAGGATCATTTATAAAAATCACAAAGTTTCAGTATATTGTCGTTATTTGAACAATGTAATATGGAAACTAAATACAAGTTCTTTTATTGGTGTCGAAGATGTACTTTTTAATTGCAGTTCACGAAATTACACCCTCTCATAGAAGAAAAAATTAACAAATTTAGCTGCTAAAATCACAAATTTTCACGATTACTTTTCTCTAACAATCCATTAAAAAGAATATAAACTTTGTGAAAAGTTGCCTTGGGATATTCCCCATCAAGTTGTAATAAAATTTGCAACAAATATGTATAACTTTATGCCTTTTTATAACCTCCACCATAGGATGGGGGTATATTAAGTTTGTCATTCCGTTTGTAACACATCGGAATATTGCTCTAAGACTCCATAAAGTATATATATTCTGGGTCGTGGTGAAATTCTGAGTCGATCTGAGCATATCCGTCCGTCCGCCCGTCCGTCCGTCTGTTGAAATCACGCTACCTTCCGAACGAAACAAGCTATCGACTTGAAACTTGGCACAAGTAGTTGTTATTGATGTAGGTCGGATGGTATTGCAAATGGGCCATATCGATCAACTTTTACGTATAGCCCCCATATAAACGGACCCCCAAATTTTTGCTTGCGAATCCTCTAAGAGAAGCAAATTTCATCTGATCCGACTGAAATTTGGTACATGGTGTTAGTATATGGTCTTTAATGACCATGCAAAAATTGGTCCACATCGGTGCATAATTATATATAGCCCCCGTATAAACCGATCCCCAGATTTGACCTCCGGAGCCTCTTGGAAGACAAAAATTCATCTGATTCAGTTGATATTTAGTACGTGGTGTTAATATATGACCTCAAACACCCATGCAAAATTGGTCGAAATCGGTCCATAATTATATATAGCCCCCATATAAACCGATCCCCAGATTTGACTTCCGGAGCCCCTTGGAAGAGAAAAATTCATCCGATGCTGTTGAAATTTGGTACGTGATGTTAGTATATGGTATCCAACAACCATGCAGGAATTGGTTCATATCAGTCCATAATTATATATAACCCCCATATAAACCGATCCCCAGATTTGACATCCGGTGCCTTTTGGAGAAGCAAATTTCATCCGATCTTGTTGAAATTTGGTACGTGGTGGTAGTATATGATATTTAACAACCATGCCAAAAGTGGTCAATAATCATATATAGCCCCCATATAAACTGATCCCGAGATTTGGTTTTGGAGCCTATTGGAGGAGCAAATTTCATCCGAGTCAGTTGAAATTTGGTACATTGTGCTAGTATATGGCCGTTAACATCCATGCCTAACTAGGTCCATATCGGTCTATAGTTATATATAGCCCTCAGATAAATCGATCCCCATATAAGCGACCATATAAGCGACCCCCTTATTTCAATTCTGGCTCTCTACGTACCGTACAAAAGTCCATACCTGTTTGGTCTAATATATACCACGTATGGACTAACTCACAATTTAGGTTAGGTTAGGTTAGGTGGAAGCCCGATGTATCAGGCTCACTTAGACTATTCAGTCCATTGTGATACCACATTGGTGAACTTCTCTCTTATCACTGAGTGCTGCCCGATTCCATGTTAAGCTCAATTACAAGGGACCTTCTTTTTATAGTCGAGTCCGAACGGCGTTCCATATTGCAGTGAAACCACTTAGAGAGCTTTGAAACCCTCAGAAATGTCACCAGCATTACTGAGGTGGGATAATCCACCGCTGAAAAACTGTTTGGTGTTCGGTCGAAGCAGGAATCGAGCCCACGACCTTGTGTATGCAAGGCGGGAATTACAACCCAAGTAATTCGATTGTGGATGAAAGTCTTTCGTAGAAGTTTCTACGCTATCCATGGTGGAGGGTACACACAAAAAAATTTCACGAAAATTTTTCCAATTAAAATTTTAATTGAGTTTTAAAAAATATTCAATTAAAAATTTAATTGATTCAACAATTATTTTAATTGAAACAAAAATCAGTCACAAAAATAATAGTATCAATTAAATTTTTAACTTTTTAATTGACCTTCAATTAATTTTTAATTGATACTATCATTTCTGTGATTGAAGACATTTCAATTAAAAATTAATTGGATCAATTAATTTCGTGATTGAATCAGAAGATTTTTTTTGTGTGTACATAAGATTCGGCTTGGCTGAACTTACGGCCATATATACTTGTTACTGATTTAGTTTTCACTTTAGAGGCTAAACTCGAACTTAATATACTCACCTTAAAGAAGGAAATCATTGGCGCCAATCAATTTTACACCATATATTCGCACCAAATCATGGCCATTTGAACTATACTGTAGTTCATTCTTACTATTTGTGGGAATCTTAATAAAATTTTCTTCTGCTTTAGTTCATATTGAACTTATGTGAACGGTCATTGAACTTTATACCCACGTTTAGTTCATAAAATGTTTGAGACATACTTAAAAAAGTAAGATTTCATTAAGCTGCGAAAAAT